>NW_007260829.1:0-17892 GCF_000164805.1 Carlito syrichta
CAATAAGTTTTTTATAAACAGCTTTAACTTGTTCAACAACTGACTTGGTTACGTTAAAACCATAATAAAGATGCCTTCCCGGGAGAATGACTTGTATTTGATCTACATTTTGTAATACTACCCTAGCTTCATTGTATTGACACCAGTATACTTATTACATATCAACATTATCAACTGCTGTATCTTCTATATGTAGCCAAGTGCTAGTATGTTGTATATGTTACAAGATACAAAATTAGGAAAAAGTGTAAGGAATGAACTATAAGATGAACTGGAGATCAAATGGAAGCATTTTCTTCTTGCATTCACCAAGACACACTCATAATATTTGGGCATCAACTAGCCCAGGTGACAGATAATGAGGGTTGAATGACAATGACTATAATGTAATAAGGACTAGGATAAACTAAGATGAGGGACTAAGACAGTTAATAACTTTCTACTCAACCTTGCTTATCTGTACTTAAAATAAAAAAGCTTTCCTGAAATATATATTTGCGATTGATCTTTCTAGTTCTCAAAATTATTCATGTACAGTCACAATCAGAAATTCTTGACATCCCCATATAACCAGGCTTGCACTTTTCAAGTCTAATGCCAGATTTTTTTATCAAGATTATCCTTACCTATCATGACGAGGCTGGGTCATGTTTAAAATACCACCTGGCCTTTGAAGAGGGACTTCGTTTCCAAAGCAGTCTCATAGGTCTTGACTCAACATTGCCTCACAATAAAGATCATAGGTAGGATACTTGAGAATAACATCAATTTTATGTGACGTGTTTTTTTTTAACCATAATTTCAAAAGGCAAACTAGGACTTGGGAAACTTAAATAATTTGTTTGAGGTCATACCATCAATCAGTTAAGGCTAGATTAAGGTTAAGATTGATGTCCTTTGAGGGCCAGACTATGTCCTTTCTATTATATAGTCCATGCAATGTATAAATAAGAATTGTCCTTCCCTTTCTGATTGTAGCATATAAATTTGGAGGAGTCAAGGCTGACTTTGAGATAACAGATACTTAAGTAGAGTCCAAATATTTCTTTTTTTAACCATCAGCATACAACATTGACTTTTCTAATCAATCATTAAAATAAATCTGAAGGATTTGGGGAATTATTTGTGAAACACAGCAGGGAGCACTTCAACTTAGTTGTAAATAAGCAGGTACATACACTGAGAGGTAGATGAGAGAAAGCCATCCTCAACTCCTGGCCACCATCCAGGACAGTGACTAAACTTTCAAATGACAAATCAATGGCATGTGGGAATTAAGTAGCTGGGGAAGCTTTCAAATCACTCCATCAGAGCTGAAGACACAAATGTTGCAGACCTGCCAGCACAAAGAACACTTACCAAGAAGATCCAGACACACAGATGAGTTTCTTTTGCAGACTGGAAAACTCCAGGGAGCTAGCTGTGCAGCTACATGGAAGACAAGTGTTTAGAGGAGGTTGCTTCTGATCTGTACAGCTGGTCATGATCATTCTTTGAAATATTTCTCTCATTTGGTCTTTTAAATTACTATTATTTCTTACCATTTCAATAGGCTTCTCCCAGCCTAGGATTTTTTTCTTAAGTGTTTGTTGAATGCACACTAACAATGGAGTGAGAAAAAAATCATAAAATACTCTGTTAGGGCTGCCATAACAAAATACCACAGACTGGGTAGTTTAAACAACAGAAATTTATTTCTCATAGTTTGGAGGGTAGCAGTCTGAAATCAAGCTGCAGGTTGGGTTGGTTCTCTCTGAGGTCCTTCTCTTTGGCTAGCAGATACTGTCTTCGCAAGGCCTTTATTCTGAGTGTACATCCCTGGATTCTCTTCTTAAAAGGACACTAGACCTATGGGATTAGAGCTCTACCCTTACTACCTTATTCAACCTTAATGACCTCCTTAAAGACCCTTCTCCAAAGACAGTCACACTGGGGGTTAAGTCTTCGGCATCTGAATCTGGAGGAGGGCAGGAGACAATTCAGTCCATAGCATTCATTTTTGTGCTTTTCTTTGTTACCCTGGCTTGTATACACATTACAATAGTTGATCAAAATCATCTATATTGCCTTGAGGCAAATAAGATTGCTTCAACAAAAATATAAATAGAATCCAAGATAAAAACTGTCATTTTATAAAATAAAATTTTTGATTTGTGTATGGGGATGGGGGAAGATGGTGTGTGTGTGTTTGTTTAAGGAAAATGTTGAGAACCGAAATGACTCCAAAAAGATTCAAAGGGAATGGCTCCCAAGGTTCCAAGCACCTTACTCAAGAATTTTCTATTTGATGTTGTTTTGCCAAAATAAGGAAGTGCACTAAGAAAGTGGAATAGCTGAGATGTAAAAACAGAGACTCTGACATCAGAGAGAGGTATACACTTTCACCAGGAAGATGGTAAAAGAAGGGATCAGAAGACAGCCATGCCGTGGGCCCTGAAAACAGCTGATCCAGATGGGACCAGCTCAGAGGGTGAAGCCAGCCTCAGGTACACAGATATATCAAGTAAGAAAGCAGCCACGGAGTTATGTCACTTGTGAAGGTGTCCTTAGCTATTGTGTTAAGTACATGGAAAGCCACACCATGCTCCTGTTGAGTAATGTTTCCCTGGAATGCTTTGGTAGAAGACAAAGTGCCCCATAGAGTCTCATAGCCACATCTGAGAAAGAGTTTTCAAAATGCTGTCAAAATGTGAGTTGGAAGCTACAAAGCCAAACAGCAATACAAGTCCAATTAAATGCTAAAAAAACTAGATGACAAACTACTAAACTGCAGCCCACTGGATCTTAATGACAGACATTCATACATAAATGTGGGTACATCTTTATGTATACTTGATATGGGTACATCTTTATATATTGTGTAATGGAGTTTCCAAAAATGTTTGTGCATGGCCTGCAAAGGTCTGAAATCCATGTCCCCCGGGTGAATGCCAAGTTGGCCTTATATCACAGGTCCCATATCTTCTGGACATGGAGCTGGTGGTTGCCCACAGCTTCCAGGTCTGGCATACTGAGAACAGCCTGGTGAACTGGAAGACCCCGCATTCCATCTTCATGAATTATTTCCTCTACTCCATGCTGCCTTGGGATCCTCCCTGATCAAAGTCCACATAGGTCTAGATCAGACCCAACCTGCAAGCTCAGGGAAACTACAACTCCACAATAATTTGTAATGCCTCTGAACCCCCAAGATAGGGTACCCAACTTCTGGGTGTCATGCTGAGGAAGAGCCAGTTAATTTAGATCATTTGTCTGCGGAGCTCATCTCCAAAGAAAAGTACAAACTCTTTTTGCCTACTTGGTGATCTGTAGTCCTTGATATATCATGACAAGGGAGAAAATAAGACAGAAAGAGGCTGATAGTTTATAGACACGGTTCCCAAATACTTGGAAGAATAGAGAAAGAATTATAGTCAGTGAGTTGGTGGTTAAGATAGTCAAAGCCTTTACTGTCACCACAAGAATCAAACGATCTGATGTAGTCTTTCTCATCACAACTCCCTGTCAGTTTTGGGTCCTGCTGGCAGGAGTACTCAGTGGATTGATAGTGGCGCTAAACCATCGTATCAAAAATTGATCGTAGTATAAACACTGTGCTTCTTCTTAAGGGAACAGTGGAAAGCTTTGCTTACCAGTCAGAAGACTCCCCCAACACACACACACACACACACACACACACACACACACACACTCACACTCACACTCACAAATACACACACTTCTTTCCTTGGGAGTCATGACCCATTGGGAACCTACAGTAGGTAGATAACTGATCAGAATTGATCTAAAAAAAGATACCTTTGTCCGTGACAGTGCTTTTTTCTGGCATCCAGAATTGTGCCTGAAATAAAACTTCAAGACTTTTGTCTGAGTTTGGAGTGTGGAGAAGAGAAGGATCAAGGATTTCAAAGTATTAAATTCTGTTTTAGGAAGGCACTGTTCCTTGCATTCACATATTGACTCGCTCATCCCTGCAACCAGTATTTCCTAAATGCCTGCACTGGGGATGTAAAGATGAATCAGGCAGAGTCCCTGCCCCACTGCTCGTAGCCCAGAGCAGGACACACGTTCATGTAAACAGACAATAAAAGGGCAAGTGACCTGGAAGCAGAGAGCAAGAAGGAGTGAACTGAGTGAAAACAGGGCTGTGAGGCTGGGTGATGGGTGATGAATAGCATTCTGCAAGGGCAAGGTATTAAAGGCAGAGAAAGAAGTATGTGCTCTAAGACCCTGAGCAGTGGGGAAGGGGGCAATGTGAGGATGAGTGACTGGGTCTGCAAAGGGGTGGTTGGAGAGGTGTGAGGAAGACCCAGGTCAGAGAGACCTTGCCTGTGGCCCTGCCGTGACATCCAGGCCCTATCACACAGACGGTGGTAAGGCAGTGGAAGCTGTCCCACAGACGATAATGCAATTGATATCTATCTAGATGTAGACCTAGATTTTAAGCATTAACTCTGCTAATGGTGGGAGGAATGAGATAATGGAAATCACTCAGGGGATGTTAGGAAAGCCCAGGCAGGATATGTTAAGGATCTGGATTGAAATAATACCAGGAATGTAGACAAAATAAACTCAATTCTAGAGAAATTTCAGAGGTAGATGCTACAGGGCTTGGGGACAGGTTAGGAATACTGGGGTGCAGAAGGGATGTGACTTTACACTAAGACTTACAGACACAAGTAAGAAAGCACCAGAGGTGTTTTGTGTCAAGGTCCTCAGAGCTATGATGTTAAACCACATGAAATTGCCAATATTTGACCTATAAATATGTCAGTTTCCCATGGCTCTCCATAATCATAAAAAATAGGACCAGGGCTTGAATCAGCAGTATTAAATTCTAATATTCTCCTTTCTGCAATGTTGCCCAAGAATGAACAGTTTCCAAACTGTTTCCAATCTCAGGAACCTAAGCTGCTAGCTTTCTTTGAACAGTCACTTAGTATGTTAGCCCTTAAAGGATACATCTTAGACAGAGCAATGGAAGAGCAAGGAAGGAAAGTCTTGAGAGAGAAATTAAAAAATGAAGAAGTTGGCATCAATTTACAGATTTCCTCAGCCTTCGTCATGTAAATTCTCCCCACTCCTCCGTTCATTCCCAGCAGGCCTCCAAAGGTCACAGGCCTATGATGCCCTCCCGTACCCTGTACTCTGACTTCAATCTGACCTTCTTTCTCTTGGAGTCACTCAGGTTTCTTAAACTTGCCATTCAGATCAATGCCCTCACACACAGCATTCAGGGTATAAATTTTACTGAAGGTGCAACTAAAACAACAATAATCCAAAGGCCATAATGCCAGAAAGACAGAAACCTGAAATAGGGAAGAGAGACAGAAATGAGTCAGAGGCTTATTTTTCTTCTCCACTTTTACCCTTCTTAGGGTAATAAACATAAGGGTGACTCTCTAGGGTCTCCCACTACCCTGTGTTTCTGTTTCCACATGTCCTCCTTCCATACCTCTCCCTAGGGGGAGAGGACTTCCTGCTAATTCTCTAATACAGTGGTTCCACCTGCAGCCTTACCTTGCCTCTATCTCCTTCACCCTGAAAACAACAGAACACTCAACACCCAACATGACTTACCATGCCCCCAACTTTGGGCAATACCTTCGGTGGCATAGGAGGCACACGAGTCTGAACAAATTTTGTGTCCCTTCTCTCCTTGGGTAATTTCAGGCCAGATAAGTCTTATCAGGCATCACTGAGCAGGCTGACAGGATTATGGTAACCACTTCTAACTCCAGGGAGCTACCAGTGAGCATACAGCAAAAGGAAAGAAGGCTGAAGATTGCCACCTCTCCTGACCTCCTCTCAGAAGAGTGATCAGCCTGGGCTGTGGGCCTGATTTCTAGTCACTATCCTGTCTTCCCTGGAGGTCCTGAGCGCATTTTCCATGTCTCTTTGCTGGTTATCAAGTACACACAGTTGGTGATGGTGGCTGAACTATGACCCAAATCTGCAAAAGGTAGTGGTTCTGGCTGTGGTATCATTCTTAATGACTTGGGTATATTGTTCATATATTACTTGCTAGTTTTGTCCTAGCATTCCAGAAGAAGAAAAAGATCATGTGTTTGCGGCAGGAGTGAAAAGAATGTCATGTGAGGGGAGACACACATGTTGTTGAGGGGCCTGTGTCTGAGGGCAGGTCAGGATGTGCCATTGGCTCTATGCCAGCACTTGTCCTCTCTGTTTCTTGGTTTCTTCTTCTGTCAATTCCTGTCCTTTCTATCTCCTGAGGGTTTGAGAAAGATCCAGTGAGACGATGGGTGTAGAAGCGCTTTGCAAAGAGCAGTGTGCTATCCAAGTGCATGGAACTGAATCACCATGCAAAATCACACCACACAGGGTTATTGGAAGGGCTGGAGGAGATAACGGATGTGGAAGCCCCTTGTAAATTATAAAACATGAATGCGATGGATAATTATTAGTAGCATGGTGTGATTATATGGTTCTGATCACAACACCATATTGCCACCTGCTGCCCAGACATTTCTGTAACTGCATGACTTTGCAGGGACATGGACATTGAATGTTGGGTTTTCCCAGCTGTAAAATGATATATCTCTGGGGGTGGAAAACACAGCAAGTTCTCATGGATCCACAGGAATGTTTAGCCTGGAGATGAGATGTGGAGGGACTGGATCACAGGATTTAGAAAGGATATGAAGCCCTGTCCAATTGAAGAAGGTTGACCTGGAGGATGAAACCAACAGCTCAATTCATTGGATGTTCTATGGAAGTGAATCTGGCTCAGGATACATTTAATTACCTAATTTAAACACCTAATCTCCTCCCTAAACTACTTCTGCCTTTAAATGTGTTGCCTTATTTAAACCTCACAGCTGTTCTGTGAGACAAGGTTTTCAAAAAATCACTCCCATTTTACAGATAAAGAACCTTAGACTAGGGGGATTATGTTCAAGGTCACAACACTGAACGTGAAGCAAGCAGGATTTATGGAACATCGTCATGACATTCCCAGGGATGTCAAGCTGATCCATAACATTTAGGATCAGTACGGTAGGAGCCACTGTTGTGGAGGTCTTGCTTTCTATGTTTCATGAATTGGTGAGTTTTCCATCATGCAAATTGTGTAAGCCTGAGCCCCACCAGTTTCATACGGTAACATTGCAGAAGTGCGAGGGGGGTAGGCTTCATTAAAAATACCAGTAGAGCCAGGCTCGGTTGCTCAGCCTGTAATCCCACACCTTTGGGAAGCTGAGGTGAGTGAATTGCCTGAGCCTGCGGGTTCAAGACCCGCCTGGGCAGCGAGACCTCATCTCTACAATAAATCAAAAAATCAGCCGGGTGTGGTAGCGCATGCCTGTAATTCCAGCTACTCGGAAGCCTGAGGCAGAAGTATCGCTGGAGCCCAGAAGGCAAGGCTGCGGTGGCCGGGAGTGGCCACTGCACTCCAGTCTGGGTGACGGAGTGAGAGTCCAACTCAAAAAAAAAAAATACCAGTAGAGAGTGTTGAGTATGCAGATCCCCACCCCATTCTGGAGTCTAAGGTACAGTAGCTCCAGGAGTAGGCAGATAATGTGCATTTCTGAAACTTCCCTAGGGGAACTGAGCAGCACCTCACTGAAAATAACTGCTCCAAGGCAATGTCTAGAATCTTCCAAGGTTGAATGCGCAATTCTGGTGGTCATTTTAATTTTCTGGGACAGACTAGGCATGATTGACTCATGACTGTCCCCAGCCCTTTAGAGAGGATAGTGGCTTTTCCATGTCTCATTTCTTCCTTCAACAAACCAGTTTTTTATTCTCATCCCCATTCCTGAGGAGGAATGAGGGACACAGAGGTGAAGGGGAGGATGATGGAGAGGATTTTGTTTTGAGAAGAAAGCTGAGGAGAGAGCTGTAGAAGCACTGTGTGAGTACAAAAGGTAAAAGAGGGAATGAGGATGTTAAGACACACATATGCTGGGCCCATATGTCTTTCCAGGGTATCATTATCATAGACTAGAAATGACAATTTTCAAAATTATTCTTAGTTGTATGAGCAGTGTGAGACTGGAGGACATGGATGATCACTCTAGCATCCTTATATGGCATCATAAGCATCAAGCCCTGGGCATACAGACCTGGAGCCACCCCAGGACTGGTAGCACTGCTTAGCATTCACCCAGTAAACAAACAAAAATAATCTATCTTCAACAGGCATTTCAGACCAGTCGCAATCTAGATCGAAGCCACCTGACTCCATACCTGAGTATACATGCCTACTTCTGAATCTCACCTCCTGGGTAGGTGGCTTCTCCATTTTCAAATGCCACCCTACCCACCCACATTTGTCAAATTCCAATTCACTCTTCAGACTCACCCAATGATTGTGGCCTCCAAAAGCCTTTCCTGATCAGCTCAGCTATTCATAATTTCTTCCTTGGGCTCACTGTCTGGTCCACCTCTAGACTTGTAGGTAATGAAGAGAGCAAGAACCGAGATTGGGTCTGGAATCCTAACCTTATCTTCTCAACTATATTTTGAGACCCTTGAAGGCCAGGGCCAAGAATGAAAATTCCTCTGCAGCCATAACCCCCAAACCTTGCTGACCATCAGAAATAACCACGAGTTTGGAAACAGGTTCCCAGTTCCCAGTCCAGAGGTGCTGCATCAGAATTTCAGAGGCAGGAACCCAGGAATCTATTTTTTTTAAGTTTCTTGGGTGATGCTCCTGAACAATCGTAACAGGAAACCACTGCCCTCCAGGATCTATTTAGCACAATGCAGAACACCTGGACTGTTTTAGACCATTTGGGTTTTTTTTAATGATTGATGGATCAATCCAGCAGCAACTCACATTTCCTCAGGCCAGTCACACCTGCCTTGAAGCTGGAATGGTGATAACACCGGCGCAGGCTCTGGAAGCCAAAAAGAGCCCTCCTGTCCTGCCAACCCCCTGAACCGAGTGCTCTGCACACATGGGGCTGTCTCGCATGGGCTCATAAGTGACCCATCTCTTGGTGGTCATGATGTGTTCTTCCCCAGGTTATTCTCAGCAATATCAGCCTGGTCACCATGGGATTCTTGCTGCTGCTGCAAAATCAGTTGAATGACTCAGCACCCAGACTTGCCATTGGATGAACATGCCACTTATTCTCAGAAACCATCACAGCAAGGTTTGCTCCAGCTTCTCTGCCTTGCATACTAAGTTAAGGATAACTGATCCATATAGAAATGCATAATTTACAACACAGTTTAATTCCAGATTATGCAGCCCATTCCATAGAAACTTTCCATTTGCATATTGATTAATTTACAAAATTAATGCCATCTTCTTAGTCCCTTACAGGATGTGTTGCTGGTCCCTGTCTTGGAATTAATTTTAACCTAAGGTGGAAACATTTGTTAAGGGAGTTGGCTCAGGCCAAAGTCATCAAATACTTGGTAATCAAATGCTGGTAGGGAGTGGGGAAGAGAGAAGCTAGCATTTATTGAGTGTCTAACTATGCTAGGTTCCAAGAAAATTAATACTGCAGAATGAAAGTCTCCAAAAGCATCCCCATAATGTGATATTGTTGCTGTTTTATAAATAAGGCCAACATCCTACTCAGCAAGAGTAAGTGACTGGACCATTGTTATATGATTAGTAAGTAGCAGCATCTTCAATGGCCCAAAAGTCAAGAAGCAGGGTTTCCACCTGCACTGATTTCCATAAGTGAAAAAGGTCATTCCTCCGCGTAATTTTTTCACAGAGTATTTATCACTCAAGGTATTTTAATGCTCACAGATATTCTTGTCACGTATCACTTTGGATAGACAGGAGTAGAATATGTGAACTGAGAATATTTCTCCACTTATTGCCAGCGTTTGAGTAGATCTACCCAAGAAAACAAACATCTGGTCCAAATGACCCCTGATGGCACTGAAAAGATTTCAACAGTAAGGCAAGTTACCTTCTGTTAAAAAAGAAAAAAGATTCAGGTTCAAGATCCACCTGGGCAATTTGGCGAGACCTGATCTCTACAATAAAAAAAAAAAAATGTGGTAGTGCATGACTATAGTTCCAGCTACTGAAAGGCTGAGGCAGAAGGATCACCGGAGCCCAGCAGGTCGAGGCTGCAGTGGCCAGGAGCGGCCACTGCACTCCAGTCTGGGTGACAGAGTGAGACTCCAACTCAAACAAAACAAAACAAAACCCTTATTCTTAACTCTCCCTGTTTTCAAGCCATCTGTTTAAACCTTCTTACCACCATTAACTAATTTCTTGATATATTGCACCAAAGTTTGTTTTCTTCACTTCCTTATTTGTCTCTAAATTTGTGGCCTTATGGTTTTCAACTTGTCAATGACAATGACCCAAACTGCCTTAGCCACTAATGTTCCGTCTAGAGAAGACCTCTCTGGGGAATTTGTTACTTTTAATCACTCCTTCCTTAAAATTTCTCTACTTCCATTTTTTCCCACTACAGACTCTCAGACTTGTCCCAACCTTTCTGATGATATTTCCTATTTTGCCTTTTTTAGTTCCCCCTCTTTACCCTAATTGGAGAGATACCCTCATGACTTATAAATCTATATCTCAAGAGGGTCTTGAGTATCTGATAATATCAACTGTCTATACACATAATTCTAAAAGTACACCCAACACAGTTAATTCAACATTTTCAAGTGTTCTTTCTCTCTTCCCCTAGAAACAAAACAAAACAAAACAAAAACTCTGTTTCCTTCTGTATCGCCTACCTGGGTATATAGTACTACATAATTATTCATTACAACTTGAGACTTTTGTCACTTTGACTATTTCTTAATCCCTAACCTTCAGTGTTCAATTGAGTATAAAACATTATCAAGTTCTTCTAAATATGTTTCTAAAAGCAAGCTCTGAAAAACTTCCAGTTCTATCACCTGGTTTGAGTTCTCTTAACTTCCTTAAATATTCTCTTCATTGTATTACTGCAATGGGTTCTCCAATGGCCTTACCAGTCTGGGGTCTCCATTCTCCCATCTGTTCTCTACACTAGCATTAGTAATCTTTCTAAAACACAGCTCTGATTGTGTTACCATGTTGCATGACATCTTCTCTAATAACTCCCTAATACCCTAGGGTGGATGCAATCTTCTCAGGTTTGTGCAGGTGAATTCACACTCCTTGAAGTACATAAATGAGTCTTGTTGTTCACACATATCCCTTGGGAATAGGATAAAGAATAGATTCAAAAAAATAATTGTTGAAAGAAGGAACACCAGTCCTGCTATTATATGAAAATCATTTACTTCTAGTTTTACCTCTCACCACCCCTTTTTCACATCCTAAGATTCAACTACCTCTGACATCAGTGCACCATGTCCTGTGCTTTGTGGCAACTGCCTACCTTTGTACATGGCCTTTCCATGTGGTAAGATCTCTCTCCTATACAATCAACTTAGAACATTATTTAAGCATCAAAATTTAACTCCCTTTGAAAAACTTTTCCTGTTATCCTCCTGACAATAAGTCAATCCTTACTGGGTACAACAATTCTTTTATTTGTATCCAGGATAGATATGCTAAAATCATTTTCCAAAATCCTTGACCAACCATACACATCTTAAGCCATTCTCAGGAAACAAAGGAAACATTCAGGCTAGGTACATTTCATTACTATTCAGAACTTTTCTCTTTAAGCAGCAGCATAACCACCATAAAAATTGTGTCAGAGATTTTATGTGTCACTAGGATGTTGTCCAAAGTGAACAAAGTGCCAAGACTCAGAGTCCTCCTTGACATCTTTCCTGTAGGACATCAATTCTGACTTTGGTATGAGCTGAGGCAAAGACAAAGAAAAATGCTTCTGGGGTGGAAATGTGTCTTCACAGGGCCTGGAGCAGATGGCCTAAGCGCCCACATCAGGCTGTTTTTTGTCCCTGGGCCTCATGTTAGTTGACACCTAAAATTCTTAAGAGGAATAGTAGGAAAATGAAGGGTGTAGTTGCCTCAGCCCAAGGAGAAGGTGTCTTAGTGCCCCTAGAGCCAAACATGAAGCAAAGGGAGAATCCAAAAGTGTAAAATGTTTTATCAAGAAAAGTCCTCAAAAGCCAAGCTTTACCCTTAGCCCTGAAACCCATCCCTTCAGTCATCTGACACTTCATTCAACAAGTATTTACTGAGTACGTTAGTTGACTCACTCTGCCTTTGACCCAAGGTGATGAGGCCTTGAGCTCCCCTTAGAGGCCAATAGTAATTCTGAAGAAAGGAAAGATAAGAGGAGACTGCAGGCCAATGTACATGACAGTTATTAGATCATTGCTGGGGAGACAGAATGGTGAGACAACACAAGGACCCCTACGAAGTAGAGGGAGTCAATCCAGGAGGCCCAGTCACGAAGGATGTTGTAAAGATACTTGAAGAGACAAATGATGAGTGCTGTGAATTGTGAATTTAATCCTTAGAAGATGGACTGGAGGAAGGGAGAAGGGAACAGCCTTTCCCTGAGTGTCTGCTATCTGCTGTTGCATGCAGGATGTTTTTAGCCCATAAATCATAATTAAAATGCTTTCTGCTTTTAATGCTCACAATAAGCCTGAAGGTCAGGGATTATTTTCCTCATTCTACACATGAGAAAATCAAAGTTCCAAGTTTATGTTAAAAATGGTTGTGATCTGGATTTTGGACTCCATATTTTTGAACTTCAAAGCCTGCACTCTTTGCACTTTCCATATTGTCTCCAAGGTAAAAGAAGTCGTGCTGCAGCCAGTGCTTGGGATTGTGCTGTATCTGACAATTCAGCACAGACACTCCTCTTGCCTCAATGGCCACCCTGGTATCTATATGTATTATCTCCATTTTCAATAAAGTTGTTAAGTGGGTTGCTATTATTATCTCTTTTCTTGATGAGATATGAGCAAGTTGTATTGCATATACAAGGTCACAGCTAAGAAATAGCAGAGATGAATATGAACACAAGACATGACCTAGAAAAGGGGCTGATAGATATTTTATTTAAAGAGCTCTGAATTGTAGTGCAAACACAGCCATGGATAATACAGAGACAAATGGCTTGGCTGCGTTCCAATGGGTATGGCTGTGTTCCAATAAAATTTTATTTATAAAAACAGGTGGCAAACTGAATTTGCCCCCTGGCCATAGTTTGCCAACCTCTGTCCTAGACTTCACTTTATTTGGTTAAGATATGGCTTAGAGAAAGGCAGATTCAGAAAAGTTTCATGTCAGCTGTGGGGCTGGACTCCTCTCACCAGAGTCCACTTGACATGGTGTCTCCTGCCATATATCGAGCCACCCTGTTCATTTATCACATGTCCTGAAAATTATTTTAATTGCACTATGTTCACAATCCATAACACATACTTAAAATATGTAAATCCATTATATTCTTTAATGAGCACATTGAGACCTCAAATTTTAAATTAGATATAAAATTGATGTGAAACACTTCTACTGATATTCATGGTAATAAATCACTCTCAATTTGGATTGAGACAGCATACCTCCTCCCCAATGGATAAACATCTTTTTAAAACATTTCTTACAACTGTTTGAAATTGCATGCAATCTTTTAAGGATGGCAATCCCTGACTTGCTGTAACTTGACAACACCAGCAGCAACAGCAATAACTAATGTTTGGTTGGTGCTCTGGAGCTTACAGAGGGTTTGCACAAAACATTTTCTCATTTATTCTTCAGTACTATTTTCATTTTCATTTCAATATAAATATACCAATTTTTCATCCTCATAGAAAACATCAGAAGTGTCACCAGGACTTCTCTTTCTCTATCCTTCTCCTCTCATTCCCTAGCCACATCTCACGCACCCACTCAAACCTGTCAATCACTACCAGCCTCATACACTGTGTTGTTACAAGTCTTCCTGTCTCTGCAGTGGGTGTCTTTTGCTCATTTTTCTGTGAAATCTCCAGGAATTTTTCTTGACCTGCCAGGACATTTCCTTATCAGTTCCACCCTGGCAACATCAGTTGCTTCATCTTAAAACCTGTAGCACCACTCTACTTTCTAAGAATGGCTTCTATGGGTACCAATTTTATGTGCATCATAATTTTTTTCACTGGAGTCTTATAATGGTTATATAAGATGATCATTAAAGGCATCACCCTCATTTTAGGCCATATATTCGTAAAGCTTATAAAGGTTACTTTATTTTTCCAAGGCCTTCTGGCCTATAACCTGGGCCCCTGCTAGGACCCAGACACACAAAGTTCTGTGTCTTGCTCTGCATTGTAGTTCCCTCCCCCTTGTGCATCTTTCCCAAAAGGCCTTGCTCACTGACCCACATATCTGTTATCAATATGCTACAGAAGTTTAATCAAGAAGTTTCTTCTCCTTCTGATCCTGTTCCTTCCCACTGTAGCATAAGGGTTTACTTCTATTTTTTTAAGCTTTAAGTTGGTTTAACAGTTTAAGCTAGAAGTTAAACACACTGGTTTTAAACACTCTGGTTTTACCACACACAGCCTGAGCTTGAATCCCAATTTCCTCACTCACTAAATGTGTGGCCTTGACTGATTTGCTGAGCCTCTGTCTTGATACCTTCAACTCTAATGTGGGAATAAACAAAAGTAACTACCTTAAAGGTTGTGAGAGTATGTAAAACAACACATGTCAAATGCCTGTCTCATAGTCAGTGATCAGTAATTGTTTACTTTCTTGTTGCCATTATCATCCTTACTATTATTGCCCTAACCTAGGCGAGGACCTTTCTCTATGCAGATGAGGTTTTACCCCAGAATATTCTTGTAAACATTTTCTGTGTCTACAGGCAGCAAAGGAAGGCAGGATGGCTACCCACCTGTGAGTTTTTTCCCTGAATGTTAGAGATATATTTTGCTAGAATACATTCAGAAGGGGCCTAAGAGATCAGTTTTGAATATCAAGTCCCTCTTTCCCCAAGGTTAGAAATTTGAATCTCAGCTGGGCTCGGTGACTCAGCCTGTAATCCCGCACCTTGGGAGACTGAGGTGAGTGGATTGTCTGAGCCTGCGGGTTTGAGACCCACCTGGGCAACTTGGTGAGACCTCATCTCTGCAATAAATAAAAAACATTAGCCAGGTGTGGTAGCGCGTGCCTGTAGTTCCAGTTATGGAAGGCTGAGTGGAAGGATCTCAGGAACCCAGCAGGTTGAGGCTGCGGTGGCCGGGAGCGGCCACTGCACTCCAGTCTGGGCGACAGAGTGAGACTCCAACTCAAAAAAAAAAAGAAATTTGAATCTCAAGAAGGTAAAATTATTCAGTCATCATTCATTTTCTTTTGACAAGCATCTATTAATTGCCTACTGTGTACTTGTCTATTAAGTACCCAGGTAAACCAATAAAAGATTATTTAATCCAAATTATCTGAAGTAGAGTAATAATAGATCAACATCTTGACAGTTGGTGTATTTCTAGTGCATGTCACAGGGCCTGACACATAGCAGGAACTTAATAAGTGCTTGGGTACAACAACAGTGCAATTGCCATACTATGTCAACTTTTTCATAATTAAATTACATCTTTGGAATAAGTTCCAATTCAAGTCACCAAAATGACATGTTTCTCTGAGAAAGATGTCTCTACACTGTTGGTGTTTATCTGAATTGTCTAGAAAGCTTGTTAAAATACAGATGGCTCCATCCTATCTCCAGAGTTTCTGGCTTAGGAGTTCTGAGGTGGGGCCCAGGAATTTGTATTTCTTATAAATTTCCCAGGTGGAAGGTACTGGAGACCACATATAAAGAATTGCTGCTCTCAAGGGTGGCGGAGCACTAGAAAGCAGGATCTCGGGCCCATAAATCACGATGTGAAAGGTCACCCACCAAACTCTGACCCCAACCATGAATGACAAACCAATTTGGTAGTGTTAACACTCTGAGATTGAAGGTTTAACTGGTATAGAGGCTCAAAACAGAAAAAGAGGGAGTAGTTTCAGTGAAAAGCAGGAATGTATAGAATGTTCAGGTCTCTGATTATTATTCCTTGGCTTAAAGTATAATACTCTTCATAACCTTCTCTACCAAGTCTCCTACCAGCCCTTCATACTCTCTAAATTCTAAATCCACAAGGTTGTTAGAGGTACATTGAGACAAATGGACCAGAATTGAGATCACCTAAACTGACCAAAAGATAGATTTCTGAAAACTTAGGTAAAAAATTCAGAATATTGTGGACCCAATAAAGTACTCATTCATTCTTTAAGATATATTTGCTGTATGTCAACATTGAGAGGCAGTGTCCCAGAAAGTTTAGATACATTGATAGAAGAGATAGCTAGAGACTCAGAGCAAAGATACATGGGGCCATCCCCGGGGTGGACACAAGACTTGATGGACACAAGACTGATCATGATCTAAGTAAATGAGTTGGCAATCTCAAAATGTAAAAATTCTATTTTCAATTAGAAAGAGCAGCTGTTGGTCAGTATGGAAAAACAGAGAGGCATCTTTTGTCTTGGTGACATTCCTGTCCAGGACAAAGAACAATGGAGCCCTTTGACTCTTATTATGGAGAGAAGGTTGCTTCAAGGTGTTGTACCAGACAAGTCATCTTCTGTTCATCTGTGTTCAGGGGGCAAGGTATTTATATGCTGATGTAAGTACCCCATTCTTTTAGTCAGTTAAGTTTGTCAATGGAAAGTAATACAGACTTTCTCATTATATATGAGTCTATCAACAATTGGGTTAGTGTCTTTCTGAAAATCAAATCTGTCATAGGACATTGACAAAATCAAGTTTCCAGGCTTGTTCAAATAGAGGGCCATTTCACAGACCAGGACTCCATGTGAGGCCTCATGACACCCAATCAGCCAAATTTTCCTGGACCTCCAACTTTACTACATGCCATCTTTAAAGTATCAACCCATCTTATTTAGTTTTATTCTTTTCAGACATGTGCATGGTCATCTCCCTGCATGGAATGGTCTCTTTGCTTTATTCATCTGATAATATCCTACATTTTCCTCAAAATCCAGTTCAAATATCTCTTCTATTTTGATGATGCTGTTTAAATGTCGTTTTTAAAAAATGATCATTGTACTTTGGAAATGCCTTTGCTTTTAATCACCTACTAAATGCCTATTGAATTTAAGTCCTAAGGTCACTATTTTATGCATTTAATCCTCACAGGAGTTTCTTAGAGAGAGAGAGAGAGATGTTTTTATCCACATATCATGAATGATGGATTCAAACCTTAGAATGTTTAAGCCCAAGGTCACACAGTTAGCCAGTTTCCAAGGTTAGGATTCTAATTGAGATGTGTCAGCTGCATAGGCCTGGCCCTTTTCAGAACCTCATTCTAATTCTAGCACTCCATTATCTATTTGCTTGTCTGCACCTCTGTTAACCTGTGAGGCTCTATAGGATACATGATTTTGGGCAGGCTGTGTGTGTGTTTTTATTGAATGAATGAATGAGTAAATTAATTAATGAATTTTTCACATGGCAGGAATATAGCCATGTGAAATTGATTTTGAACACATATGGTATTACACTGTCTTTCTTCCTTGATTTGCTGGTATTATCTGATCTTCCTTTCCATCCTATATTAAAAATGTCCACTGAAATGTTCATGGAAAGACGTTCCTCCTGTGTCCCTTCAGGGGCATTGTCTGACCACACAATACTAATTTCATGCAACTTAAAAGGCTCAGACATTTAGCTTACCTCTCTCATTTATATTACAGTGCAAATCTGGGAAGTGTTTGTTTAAATGACAGAAAGAAGCAGCCTTAAATCTACCCACGATTTCTTCTCAACTGCTCTCTATCATGGCAGATGGTTCACAGGCCCATCCTGTGAATGTTATGATACTTAATGCATAAGAAGAATCTGGGTGGAGAGGAAAGGGAGATGTGAATGAGATAAAAGACAATTACCCTTTGTTCATACTTCAAATCCCACTTAGGGGAGGAGTTGCAGTTCAAAACTGGAAGGTGGGGATAGGGTAGGGAGGAAACTGGTTAAATAC
>NW_007260830.1:0-6410 GCF_000164805.1 Carlito syrichta
GGCAGCAGGTGGAGTTTGAGTAAACCAGAAACTAAGGAAGCAGATCCAGCCCACAGATGTGTTGTATTTGGCTCACTCGGGTCTTTGAAACAACTTTTATGTCTTACCAATATTTAAAAACAGGAGGATTCTATGTAAGACGCTGATGGACAGTTTGTCGTAAAGATATGGCATTGGCCACCTGCAAACAAGAGCTGAGAAGTAACATCTACTTTATTAGAGCTCTGCCAGCCAGTTTGCCACAGGCTCCACTACTCCCTGTTATCTCCCTGACAGGGAAGTTGAATATTAGTTGCCACTTATGGTGCTTGCACTACTGCTTTTGTTATAGTCAGAAGGAAGGTGGGAAATCTCTTATAACCGTCCCTCCCTGTAAAGATAGAGGACAAAGAATACATGTTGTAAGCAAAATAGGAGGAAACTTGCTTGTGAATATATTAACTGTGCAATAAGTGCTCCCCAAAATCAGCGAGGTGTCTTCACTCATGATGCCATACAGTTGACAGGTGATGGCATCTGAATCTGCCCTGTCTCACCTGACACCAAAACCCCACCCAACGCCCAAAGGCTGTTTCTCATTTGCTGTGTAGCAAGTGCAGCCCCTTGCATCACCTCACCTCAATCCTGCCAGTTGTGAGATAGGCAGGCACAGCAGGGACTCTCAGTTGTAGACCGTTTTACTTAAGCCTCGAGGAAATCTAGGCATGCGTAGACAGTCATAACCCGGGGACCAGGAGGGTGGGGAGTCGGATCGGTTTCCTCCTGGAAAGTCACCTGTCAGTTCAGATGGTTGTAGACACAGGCCCAGGGCTCTGGCCCTCAAGGGGGTCCAGCTGGTCTGCTCAGAAGCCAGTGGGAGCTCCAGGCACAGCTTTAACTACCCAGTGTGTGATTTCCTCTGAGCCGGTGGGAGGCTGCAGAAGCCAGCAGCCCCGAGGGGCCTGAGACAGGTGGGAAGCTCATCAGGACTCTTGCAGAGAAGGAATCTGGAATTCCCAGGTGGGGGCTGCTGCTGTGGGCTCTGGGAGCCATCGAGGGCCTCGGAGCCCCTGGGCGTGATGGGATCAGATGGAATTGGACAGTATGAGGTTTGTCATCTGTGGACGGCGGTCCTTGACAGGGCCCTTGCATGGTCTGTGTGGCTCCCGTAAGAGCGTGGCAAGATAGTGCCATGGAGGTGAGCGGAGGTCATTCTGAGGTGGTGGCTGTGAGGAGAGAGGGAAAAGTTAGGTGGTGGCTTTTCCAGGATCAGTGCTGACGGAGTCACACCGAGCAGTTCCGGACCCTGCAGTCCATGGCCAGCCTCCATGCGCACACGCCGGGCAGGTGAGCTCTCTGCCGGGAATGAAGTGTGCGGCCTGTGTTCCAGGCTCAGGGAGCGACCTCCGTTGCGGTGCACGCATGGGCCTGCCTGCCCTCATCATGGCTGCAGCCTCTTCTGGAGGTCGCGCCCTCGCCACACCACGGCCTTGCAGGTGAGAAGGCTGCCTCTCATCTCGGGAGCTCTTGGTTTTGTGGCAAGGAGAGCAGTAGACAGCTTGGCTGGAAGTCCGGGAACCCTCCGAAAGAAAGCCCATCCTCTCTTCCAGGTCTTTGAGAAGCTGCTGCTGCTCTGCCCAAAGGTAGAAGCAGAGCAAATACCCATGTCGCCCAACTCCTTTCTCAAGCTGCAGACAAACAGGCGGATGACTCGGCCCGGGAACCTTTCCTGGGCTGTGCCTGGAACAGGGTGACCTCTGCCCGCCCTGCTCTTTAGGTGGGCCTCCTGGCTCCCCTCTTCACCTCTCCCAGGGGCCCCTTTTCCTCCCTGTAGCCTGGAACCATTTTCAAGCTAGCGACTACAATTCACTGTGTAAAAGGAAAAAGAGAACCAGCTTGGAGGTGTTAACTTTTTCAAATGCCCTTGCATTTTCAGACTGTAGCCCACGAAGCAGCAACCTCAGCACCCCGGGGAATTAGAAATGCTCGTCCCAGACCCTGCCCTGCCACGGGAGGCTGTGTTCCAGCAAGCCCCAGGCCGTAGATGCTCAGCCACGCTGGGGAGCCCTGTTGGAAACGCTCTGACACAGGACTTACCTGTGATTCCGAGGGGATGCCTCTGCTGACAATGACTTGCACGTGAGCAGTCGTTGCAAAGTGGGGAACTCTGCAGGCCGAGGACCACCGACACGGACACTGTGTTCACTGAACCAAGAGGAACTGAGGGTTAAGCCGGGGGAACTCAGGGACGAGTGTCACAAGCCCGCGCTCTAGAGGAGGAGGGGGTGAGCAGGGTATCATGTTAGCCAGGGCCCAGAGAAAGGTGCTCCCTGCAGGTCCCAGACGGAGGTCATGGAGGAGGAATAGAGTTCTTCAGGCTAAAGGGGGCACTGGTGGGGCAGAAAGCCCAGGCAGTGGCAAGAGTGCGAGCCTCCAGTCCCCTGGAGAAGGTCTGCAGGGTGGGGCAGAGAGAGGGTGAGGGGGCTGCCCTGGAGGTGGACCCCTCTCCTCCCGGGGCTCCTTTATTGCACTGAAGAGCCTGGGGAAGGGTATGAGGTGCCGCTTATGCGTCTCCCGCCCCGGGCAGAGCATCAGCTCGCACAGCCCTTCCTTCGTGGGCAGCCTGTGGTCCTCCTGTTGGCAGCCCCTGGAGATAGGGCAGGGCCGCCGCTCCCTTTCCACGGGTGGGGAAACCGAGACCTGGTGGGGCACGCAGCTTGCAGGAGTTGGGTCCGGACCCACTCCGAGCCCCGTCCCATCCCCAGACGCCAGGCTGCCTGGCTTTGGTCAGTGGAGAACATCCGGGGGAGCCGAGAAGCTCTGCCCCTGAGGTCTCTCCCTCCTTGCTGGCCAACCGTGGCAGGGCTTCCTGGGAAGAGTGAGGAGCCCTGCTCATCCCAGAGCCGCTGATTTCTGGGTTAGTTCTGCAGAACAGGCTGTTCTGTGTTCCCGAGGGATGGCGCTGCCTCTCTGAGCTGCCGTGTCCTGGACAGGCCCGAGAAGGCTCCCGTGGTGCCTGTTGATGAGAAGGGCTTCCTGGTTTGGTGGGCTGTGGTCAGGATATCCACAAAGTGCTTGCCGAGGAGCCTGTCAGGGCCAACCAGACCATCCTTGTGACTGTAAAGGTGGGCTCGCCTCTTTCTCTTTTTCGAAGTAATGAAAGCAATAGCTCTGAGGGGAGTTTTCTTCCCTCTCAAGTGTAACAGAGAATACATTCACCTTCCAGCTGAGAAACTCTAGGCAGGAATGTATTTATGTGAATGACTGAGAGGCAAGGGTCCCAGGTAGATACAAAGCAACAGGGTGTTCTGCCATCAGAGTCCTAGATCCTCGCAGATTCTTGATTCCAACTACCCCAATTTGTAGATGGGGAAACTGAGGCCTGCTGAGGTTCATGACCAGTCTAAGGTCACAGGACTGGGGTTGGCACCACTGCCTCTGAACTGGCGTGCGGTGCTCTGCCCACCATGCTTGGCCACTGACATTGTCACCACCAGTTGTGGAGTCCCTGATCTGGGCCAGCCCCACTGCCTGGAACGTGGCTGGCTCTTTTTCTTTGTGAGTTGGAGTCTCACTCTGTCACCCAGGCTGGCCGTGACCTGCTCACGGCCACCACAGTCTTGACCTGCTGAGCTCAGGAGATCCTTCCACCTCAACCTTCCAAGTAGCTGGAACTACAAGGCACACACTACCATGCCCGGCTAATTTTTTTATTTAACGTAGAGATGAGCCTTGCCACGTTGCCCAGGCTGATCTGGAACCCCTGGGCTTAGGCAATCCTCTCACCTCTGCCTCTCAAAGTGCTGGGACGACAGGCTTGAGCTACTGCGCCCGGCATGTGGTCAGTTCTTAAGAGCCTTGAGTGATGTGCTCCATGCCTGCCATGCAAATCCAGTACGTGAAAGCCGCTGCAGCTTTGAGAATAAGGTGGCCCATTTTACAGGCAGGGAAGCTGAGGCTCAGAGTGTGAGTGCTCAAGGACACACAGGGATTGAGAGCCAGGGAGATGCTCAGACTTGTGTCCTTGTCACATCCCAGCACTGTCCTCTGCCATTCTGTTCTCCCTGAGGATGGAGTCTTCTCGCTGGGCTTCTGTGGCTCAGGCCCTGAGCTGTGTCCCATACAGACTTTTCTTTCCATGTTTCATTGTAACTTCCTGGGCTTGAGATGACAGAAAACACCCACTTCCTCGAACTTTTAGCCGTTGCAGGCCTATTTCATTAATGAATGTCTTCTTGTTTCCAGGTAGGTACCTGAGAGGTAATGCCCATCCTAGCTTTTAAGTGAGTGAAAATGACTCACTCTTCATCTTTACTTTGCCAAATATGTGTCGAGCACTAGCTGTATACCAGATACTGTGCTGTTTAACTTTCAGAGTGCTAGCTTTTTGGCCAGGATAGGTTTTTACCAGGAATCAGAGAAGCAAGACTGCTGTTGATGGAGTTCTTGGGCTCCAGAGACCCACAGGCATGGTCATCCTCAGGCACGTGACATCCTGGATAATGCTGTCTCTGCAACCCTAGAGAAACCTGCCCCAAGAGCCAGGTCCTCTGAGGACACGGGACCTTGGCAGCCCTGGGCATCTCTTTGCTATTTGAACAAGGATCTCGTTTTTCCAAGCCCAGATTTGACTCTCAGGGGTGGGTTTTCTTCTGGTAGGCAGGCTCACTGTGTCGAGATGGGAACCTTGTCGTGAGCATAGGTCAGGATGCTCTGGGAGAAAGGTCCTGCCTCTCCTCATGACCCCTAGGTCAGTCAGCCCCCAGTTTTCCTGAGATGGGGACCTGCCGGCATGGACATCTCCTTCTTGAGAGGCAGGTCCATGGGGAGGCCATTTTCTGTGCTCAGACATCATTGTACCTGGTCGTGGTTGCCAGGGGTCTCCTGTTTCTTCCCTAAGGGCTCCCATGAGCCCATCCTGCACACACAGAGCAAGGATGCCCTGGTGGCCCTGCCTTTGGGAATGACCGTGACCTTCACTCTCCACTTCCTGGACAACTCCAAAGACAACTTCCACGCTCACAATTTGGCTCTCGAGTTTGACACAAACAGGTAGAATATGGGTGAGGCTCCTTCCTCCTGTGGAGGCCTGTCTGGATAGTATCTGAGTATAACTGGTAGAGGTGACTGGGGTGACTGAGGTTAGTGCCATTGAAGGAAGACGTCCGTTACTTTAGTTTCCAAGGGGTGTGGCCACACCACAATGGCAGGACCACAGAGGGAAACACAACCGCCCCAAGGGTTCAAACTAGCTCGAAGGAAGACAGTTGAGCCTCAGTCCCAGGAGGAGGAGTAGAGAGTGGGGCAGGGATCAAAGGGCACTTCCTGAGGGGCAGGGCCTGTGTTCTGGGGCTGGTGACCATTCCCACCTGGGCTTCCCACGGGCCCTGCAACACATGGGCACACACTCTCTCTTTCTCTCTCTCTCACACACACAGAAATACTTGCTCTTACAGAAATGTCAGCAAGGTACAGAGACTTTGTAACTGCTCTTCAGACAGGTAAATTCATCATGGGCATCTTGCCATGTCAGTAAGTATAGTCTGTATCCATTAATCATTCATTATACATTCATTTAACAAATATTAAGCCCCTACTGTGGGTCAGACACTGTGCTAGGATCTGGGCTTTATATTGGAGAACAGAGCAGATCAATTCCTACCTCACCTGAGCCTTCGGTCCCATTGGGGAGAAGATAAACCAAGAATCATATTGCCAATGCTACAAGTCCCTGGAAGACCCATGTTACTCGGGGATTTGACTGATCAGAGAAGGGTTCGCAGGGAGTGATGATTGGGCTGGCATTTGAAAAGTAGGGGGTAGTTACTGAAGTGAGGGAAAAGAGTTCCAGGCAGTAGGCATGGCATGCCCACGGCTCCAAGCTGAAGAATATGTCTGTTGCAGCTGGTGTGCCGAAAGTAAGGGTGGTAGGGTGAGAAGCAGTGGCAGATGGAGGAGAGGCCAGCTGCAGGCACAGAAGGAGCACAGATGACTCATCCAAAACCCAGTGAATGGGCACATAGCTTATGTCCAGTGTTCAGTGTTCTAAGCAATGCTGCAATGAGCATCCTGATGCAGACAACCCTGCCCTCACCTGGATGTTCCCCCAGGACAACTTCCTGGATCTGGGTTTGTGTTTTCCTCTGGGTGGGTCTTCAAAGTCATTGATTTGAAATCTCAACCTGGACTTAATTCCTGGAAGTCCTGGAACCAGCTATCCCAACTCTGCCTGTTTCTGCTTGGTCCACACCAGAGAAGCCAGCTCTAGTTGGCTGGGGGCAGGCTGCAACAGGGTCCAAAGTTACTCTGAGGATAGAAAGGGCAAAAGCAGCTGAGGTTCCTGCTAATGGGAGGAAGAGTCCTCCCCGCCAGTTCCCTGGGTGGCCTTGGCCCCATCTCTGCCCTTTCAGAGCTCATGGTCTGGAGAAGCA
>NW_007260830.1:6707-14053 GCF_000164805.1 Carlito syrichta
TGGCGAGCATGCTCTGGAGGAGCGGGGATGGGGGGAGCACGCCCTGAAGGAGTCATGAGCGGAGCCTGGTGCAGGAGTGCACCCTGGGGAGACCAGGTGAGGAGCACACCCTGGAGGTCGGGTGACGCCCTGGAACTGGGTAGGGAGCACTCTCTGGGAAGCCAGGTAGTAAGCATGCCCACTTCTGGAAGGGGGCGCAGGTCAGTCATGTGAATACGCCTGGAGGGAGGGCCCTGAGGGTGTTGGCCCTGAGGAGGGAGGCGTGGGTGCCCATCCTGCTCTGCCACGGGGTGAATCTCTATGTGACCTCAGGCCTGCCCTGCCTTCTCTGCACCTCAGTTTCCCCATGTGTGCACAAAGGGACCTTGCCCTGGGGGAGACGCATAGAGAGGCCAAGCCCAGGACAGGATACCGAGGGGTGAGGGTCAGAGGGAGGGTGAGGGGACTAAACTGCCCCTTGGCAGAATCTTGGCCCCAAGAATCACGCTGCACACAGTGTGCTGCCACTGGCGTCACAGACTCCTCAGTGCTCTCTGGATGACTGAATGAGGGCTCTTTGGCAAAACCCTTCCTTTTAGTGGGAAGAGCTATTTTAAGACCTCTGCAGGTTCTAGCTTGGCATTCCCATACTGTGTCACATCGAGCATATTAAAAGGCACCACATGCCCCACATGCCTCATTAAATAAAATGTATGTATAACTATACCAAAGTGGAGTTGAGATGCAATTGACTAGTTGACTACTGTTATGTTCTGTAGGCAGTTAATCAAACATGCATTCATGTTGATGTGTTAGTGTGTTCTTTCCCTCACTCTTCCACTTTCCATCTCAAATATATTCATCGACCCCTCTTATAAGCTCCTAGCTAAAGTACTGTGCCTAAGAGTCTAAGGAAGCAGGGCTTTTCCCCATCTGTCTTCCCACTACTAAAAAGGGCAGAAATTTCCTGAGATGACCCCACAGGGTTCTTCCAGCTCTGGCTTTGTGAATGGCACCCGCAGTGCGTGCTCCAAGGAGTGGATCCCCTGCTAAGGGATGGGCAGGCCGGTGCAGAGGCTGCCGTGACAAACCCAGCGCTAAAAGTTGAAGGTACATATCCCTCCAAATTGTATGTTGTACTGAAAGCCCAAGGTGATGTATTAAGAGGTGGGGCTCTGCCCCCAGGAATGGGATGCCTGCCCCTGCCAAAGGGATCTTGGAGAGCTGCCTGGCCTCTTCTGCCATGCAAGGACACAGTGCTTGTCACCTCAGCCTCACAATGGAGAACACAGCAGCAAGGTGCCATCCTGGGAAGAGAGAGCAGCTCTCGCCAGACACCGAATCTACCAACTCCTTGATCCTAGACTTCCCAGCTTCCAGAACCATGAGAAATGAATTTTTCTTCTTTACAAATTACCCACCTAAGGCGTCTTGCTATGGCAGAGGGAAGGACTAAGGCATCCAGGCATCCAGGCACCCTGCAGAGGCAGAGGGCCTCAAGGGGGAGTCAGAGGGAAGGGAGGGGGGTCTCACCAGGGAAGCAGATCTGCCGGCCTAACTCCCAGGTGGAAGCTGATGGAGGACACAGAGGAGTCCTTCCGGCACCTGAAGACTTGCCTGGGTGTCAGCTTTCTAGTGCCTGGGGGTGGAGGAGCTGGGAAAGTTGTCCCCTTCAGGGTCTTGAAGGCGATAGCAACTCTAACTCCGCATCAGAGGATACTGGGCTGGGAAATTGCATTTTTCCTCATTCAATTTCACTATCGTGGGTTCAAACATCCCTCAACAGTAGTTTTTTCATCTTTTGTTTTTCAGAGAGACAGGGTCTTACTGTTGTCCAGGCTGGAGTGCAGTGATGTGATCATAGCCCACCGTAGCCTTGAACTCCTGGGCTCAAGTGATCCTACCACCTTGGCCTCCCAAAGTGCTAGGATTACAAGCATGAGCCCTCTTGCCTAGCCAACAAATAGACTTGTAAGGATACACATGATCCTATTTTTCTATTATTATTATTATTTTTGGAGTTGGAGTCTCTCTCTGTAGCCCAGACTGGAGTGCAGTGGCTGCTCCCGGCCACCGCAGCCTCGACCTGCTGGGCTCCGGCGATCCTTCTGCCTCAGCCTTCCAAGTAGCCGGAATTACAGACGCGCGCTACCCCACCCGGCTGATTTTTTGATTTATTGTAGAGATGAGGTCTCGCCTGCCCAGGCGGGTCTCGAACCTGCGGGCTCAAGCAATCCACTCACCTCAGCCTTCCAAAGATGCGGGATTACAGGCTGAGCCACCGAGCCCGGCTTTAATTTTTTTAAAATATAGAAATGAAGTCTCACTATTTTTCCCAAGCTGGTCCTGAACCCCTGGCCTCAAGTGATGCTCCTTCCTTGGCCCCTCAAAGTTTTGGGATTAGAGACATGACCCTCCACGCCTGACCAATGGTAGACATTATCATCCCCGTTTTACAGATGAATAGGAAGAGACATGGGGGCAGTTAGGACAAGACCTATGGGGTCCCTAGTGTACCTGACACAAAGTCCTTGAGATTGAGAAGATGTGCACAGAAGCACATTGAAATGACATGGAGTCATGGGGAAAAGATCAACCATTTCTTTCTGGCACTTAAGCCTTTCAAGCAAATGCATGCCCCATAAGCAGACCACCAGCCACCCAAAGCCCCATACCAGAATCTGGTCTTGATTATTACAGATCTTACGATCATAGTACTTGTATTGTCATAGTACTCTGTCCTGTAATAAAACCCTAGCAGAAACTACCACAGCCACGTAAGGAAGGGCTGCTGTGTGTGGCTGAGGCCGAGATACTCCAAAGCACTCACTCTGGCAGGAGACAACTGAACCTGTAATTCCCAATCCCTGGAATGGAGCAGGACGGTCCAAGCTAACTCCACCTGGAAGGTCAGAGGCTGCCCAGAGGAGGTAGCTTCTCTGTTGACAGTATGAGCCGATGTTTTCTAGATGGAAGAACTGGAAGGGCTCCCCAGGCAGAGAGAACAGAACGAGCAACAGCAGGAACCGCATGTCCCCTTGGGGGAGCTGAGAACTGTGCATTGTGGCTGGAGCTCAGCATTCCAGGGGGTCTGGGAAGAGGACGGCTGGCAAGGGGCCCAGAGCAAGCAGCAAGGGGCTCATGGGCCCTGGGCAAGAGTCTGAACTTGACTCTGAGCCAAAGAAGCCACAGAAAGGTTTCCTTGCTTGCGTGCGACACCCGCTGTGGACTCTTCAAGCCCAGAGACCCTCGATTCCCTCAGGCTCAGAGACAATTCAGACGTGTTCCCTTCAGCGCTGGCTCGTCTCCCCTTCCCGCAGTCTCAGCTTCTGGAACTCCTGGATCAGAACTGCTCAGCCTACATTCCTGTCCCCAGATGGCCTGTTATCTGTTTCCTCTTCTTTCTGAGATGAAGAAGAAAGTATTCAACAAGGACATACCCTGGGCTGTGTTTGCAGTAAACTTCTCAGTACGGGCTTTCAGGCTGCGGCCGGTGTCTGTAATGAATGTCTCAGGTAGCCATGCAAGTTTCCTATTTATCCTTTCCATATGATATTTCTAATGTCTGGCATGGCTACCATTCCTTTTCCATATATCCCTGTCCTTGTCTCATTTCTGCTTGATTTCATAACTCTTTGTCCTTTTCATGAATGTAATGACTGTCCTCTGAAGGAAAGCAGTTGTACATTGTGTCCCCTCCTCACAATAAATATGTTGACGGTCTAGCCCCAGTACCTCATGACATGCCCTGATTTGAAAGTAAGGTTGTTGGGGATGTCTTAGTTATGATGGGGCCCCCTTGGAGGAGGGTGGCTCCCGTCCCATCCGATGAGGGAACTGTGACGAGAGACATCCGCAGAGGAAGGACGGTGTGAAGAGGGAGGCGAAGATTGGAAGGAAGCGCCAACCAACCAGGCATGCCCGTCATCGCTGAGGCTGGAAAAGAGACCAGGCACAGAGGCTGCCCAGAGCCCTTGGAAGGCCCACTCTGTTGACACCTGGTTGAGAGTGCCAGCCCCCTGATGGCAGAAGAAGACGGGTCTGTTGCTGTGATCTCCTGGGTTGTGACATCGTGTTATAGCAGCCCCGGAACCCAAGGCGATCCCAAACACCACTTCCTTACACACATTTCCCATAGACGCTGCATATCTACCTGGTGTGGGTCCTCCCCACGTAGGCATCTGGGAGTCCTGTTCTGCGTCATTTAAAAAATTCTGCTGTGCAGACTCATCTTGTGAGGGAGCGCTTCCCCGTCCCTTGCTCCTCGTCCTACCCAGCAACTCATGCTATTCCCTGTGGCCTGAGTGCAGACCGGGAGGGAGATTTCATGCTGACACGCAGGCATCTCCCAGGGACCGGGGCAGGGGTCATCTTGCCACAGGTGGGAGATCCAATCTCAGCCATGCGGCGGCAGCATGAACTTAGTCCCTGGCTGCCTGACAGGAACCCAGTCCCAGGGGGAGTCAGCAGCATCATTCCTCAGCCCTCCCCCTGCCCAGGGCGCCAACAGTGAGCCTACTCCTGGCCCCTGACAGTCACGGACTCCTGGGCTCCTGTCACACAGCAGCTCGTTCTTCTGGCTCCGCCTTCTCTGTCCACCTCCCAACAACTCCCTGGACACTCTGTGACATTTCCCATTTCAGCTTCCTCATCTGGACCCACCAGAGCTGACTGAGTCCTCCCGATTGGTCTCTGTGCTCCTGCTAGAGTGTCAGCTCTTTGAGGACTGGAAAGGCTGCCGTCCTCCTGAACCCTGGATCCACATCTAGCCAGGGCCTGGCACATGGAGGGGGCTCAGTGAACTTTGTTGACTGAGTAACTGATTATAGCAGGACAAGGAGCTGGCCTGGAAGCTGAGAGGAATCCCTAATCCTACTTCAAACAGGAAGTCCCGCCTTCTGGGGGGGATGGGTGACATGGGGCCTGGGAAGGAGTGGGTAGGAGAGGGAAACATGCTGCCATGGGGCCTGTGTACACAGAATCCGGCCAGGCTCGGTGGATCAGCCTGTAATCCCAGCACTTTGGGAGGTGGAGGCAAGTGGATTGCTTGAGCCTGCAGGCTCGAGACCCGCCTGGGCAACTTGGTGAGACCTCATCTCCACAATAAATCAAAAATTCGCCGGACATAGTAGGCATACCTGTAGTTCCAGCTACTTGGAAGGTTGAGGCAGAAGGATCGCTGGAGCCCAGCCGGTTGAGGCCACGGTGGCCGGGAGTGTGCCACTGCACTCCAGTCTGGGCGACAGAGTGAGACTCCAACTCAAAATAATAATAAGAATAATGATAACTACACAGAATCCAGTGGGTATGGGAGGAGGACATTAGCAGGAACTTCCAGGAAAGGACACAGAGGCGACCAGCAGCTGGACCCCGAACCTGCTGTCTCAGGCGTCACACCATCCCCCACCCAGAAAGAGGAGAGCTGCTCCCAGCGTGTCCTGGAGACAGTGGTCACTTGTCAACCTGGTCAATCAGCAGAGCCCATCATCCAGCCACTATGATTGGCTCAGATCCCAGCATGTAACCAATCAGGTGCCAAGGGTCAGGCCTTAGGCTTGGGTCCCTGGAGGACAAGAGGTTTCATTTCCATTGGGCGGTTGGGGCAGTTGGTGCCTTCCTGTCACCTTGAAGGGAAATCTCGCCTGAGCTGGCTCCAACACAGAGCCAAGTAAGCTGGACCACAGGCTGCAAGAGATGATCTTGGTGGCATCATCCAGCACCCGGGAGCATCCTGGCCTGACGTCTTCTGCCCTTAGATCTCTAGGTTCGTAAATCATTCTCTCCTGCTCTCCTTTCTGTTGGTATCGAAAGCTTAGCTTCAACTGAGTCTCATCTTGGGCATAAATACTGTCCCTTTTCTGTGTCAACTTGAATAGAAGAACCTACCCCCAAAGATCCATCTCTTCTGGTTTTGGGTGCTTCTCCTCTGGTGGAGCAGGTCTCTTTTAATGCAGTTCTGCTGATTTAGGAGCCCAAAGCTGACGCCAGGCTAGGAGGAGACTCCCCACCTGGCAAGAGGGCTGGACAGTGATGACACTTGTAGACCTCAGCCGGCTGAAGTGTCAGGCTGTCAGGACAATTGCAGCCAAGGCTAGACCTGAGTGGGCAAGGATAATCCCCTCCTTGTGCCAGTCCTCCCGCCCCTGAGACAGCAGGCCCTGGGGCCTCAGTTGCATACTGGAAATGCAGGCGTGGACATGAGGGTCTTGAGGACCTGGCCTGTGCCCTCAACAGTGCAGGAGCTTAGAGCGTGCTGGGAGGCCACAGCACAGGGGCTCCGTGCTGGCTGCAGCGCTTGGCAAGTAACAAAAAGCAACAGGACCCACAGTTTCCTCATTGGCAGTTAGGAGGTGTGAAACAGCTGCCTCTGAGGGCTGGGGAGGTCTGGATAAAGTGACAGGAGAACCCAGGGTCTGGCTTGGGACGAGGCCCGCCCACACTGAGCTCCTGCACCTATTCTCATGAATGTCTTCTATGCTGGGGCTTACACATACTGGAAAAGGCGGGGAGTCAACTATCTTTCAAGCCTTGAGTGGCGTGTGACATCTATCTCCACGACTGGACTTTGCTGAGGCAGAGCAGGAGCAGCCAGGGACCAAGGAATGTGACTGGGCGGGGCGAGTCCCTGAAGGCTGCACTTGGCCTTGGGCCTCCGAGGGTTGACCCCTGTTCTAGGAGGAGTGGGGGCTGGTTGTGTGCTTCCCGTAAGTCAAATGGCAACAGCCGAGTACTCCGCACTGCACAGTCCAGCCTAAAGGCCATGGAGGATTTGTGAATCCTGATGACGCAGATTTTTCAGGTCAGCCTGAGCTTGGAGAAAGTCAGCTCAACGGGTCAGCCAGTGACCCCCAGAGAGGGTGGACGCAAGGGGCTGGTAAGCTTGGTCTCGCAAGTGCTAGCTCTAGTGGGCTGCCAAGCCAAGCCTGAGAGTGCTGCAGCCCCCAGAAGTGTCTCAGCTTCAGAGTCTTGCCTTCTTCCAGCAGCTCTCGCAGTCCAGCCAGCTCTGTCAGCTGGCAAGCCTGTCTCTGGGTTGCACGGCTCTTCAGGATGAGGTTCTTGTCTTGTGTCCAGGAAGAATGAGAGACACGGATAGCTGGAAGGTGAGAGAAAGCAGGATTTTTTGATAGGACAGAAAAGCTCCCGCAGCGGGAGGAGACCCAAGGGCGTTGCTACTCCAGAGCCAAAACCTGGTGTTTATGTAGGCCTAAGACTGAGCCGATTGGTTGGTACTTGGCAGCGAGCTGATTGGTCATTTTTCTTTTTTCTTTTTTTTTTTTGAGTTGGAGTCTCACTCCGTCACCCAGATCGGAGTGCTGTGGCACACTCCCGGCCACCGCAGCCTCAACCTGCTGGGCTTCTGTGATCCT
>NW_007260831.1:0-6676 GCF_000164805.1 Carlito syrichta
ATTTATATTTTGTGGCATTTTTTGATAGAGGCCTTCCATCATACCAAGGCAGTAGAATGTGACATTTAAATGATACCTGATCATATGTTTTTAAGATTCCTTCCCTTTGAAGTGAGGCTCATCACTAATCCATTGTTTCATAGATTTTCTCTTTCCCTTTCCTAGGGATTCAGGGTCACTGTGCTTCCTATCTGGTTTATAAGAACTACTTCATTATGCTGAATCAAACAATGATCTTGCGAGTATTTAACTTTTTCTAGAGGTTCCATTTTCCTGTTCTTTTTTTTGGCTCTCTTGATGTGTATTGATAGAAAATGGAAAAATGACTCAGAGCTTTTCTTTGTTTATTGGGCCTGGAGTTCCACATCTCTGGAAAATATTTCACATTCACAATTCATTCAAGACTGAAGTAAAGTTTCAACTTCGTTCAGAACAGCACATTCTTGATCAGTACTCTAAAAATTTGCTATCTCCATGGTCCTTCCAGAAAAAAAATGGCAACTGGAAGTTCTAATGAAAACATTAAGATTTATAATATATAGTTTTGTTTTCCTGACCACAATATTAGAACAGGAACTTATACTCTACAGAAATGTAACTTTGTAGAACCTAAAGCAGTGAAAAGCAGTGATTTGGAGCATGTGCAGAGTGACTACAGCATGGATATTGGGCCTCTGTCACTCACTAGGCGTGTGAATTTGGAGCCTTTATTTAGTGACTTTAACCATCACTTTCCCAAATTATAAAAATAAATAAAAAGATACTAGCTATACTTATTTTATATAGTTTAATATACTTATTTTATGCTTTACTAGGTTATATATGATGATCTCAAAAGCAAAGGGATCCTAGTAAGAATTCAGTAAATGCTAGTGATCATTATTGTTCTTATCTGGAACTTGGAGCAATAGGCACTCTCCCTTGAATAAAATCAAACCAATCTAATTCTTCATCAGAGAGTTTATGTGGGATGAAGAAAGAAGAAAAAAGCAGTATGAAACTGATGCAGAGTCACTAGACCAGGAAGACTGTCAGGAGAGTTACTGCAAAAGACAGAGCAGCACAGAACACTAACCTCAATCTTCTGAGTGGATGACCATTGAAATTGTATTGTCTGCTTTTATGTTACAGTCTGTTCTCACGGCTGAAGACATTTGCCTGTACTCACACATATTTTCTTAGAGTTATACCTGAGTATTGTATAATATTTTGCTTTACAGAATGATGTCATTTTCAGCAGAACTGAATTTATATCTGGCATACAGGATCACAGCAGTTATTTAATGTTGCTTTTATACACACCATAATTTTCATGTGTAACTTATTTTTAAACATATTTGTTGTAATTTTTTGCAAACTTTCCTATATTATGTATGAATTTTAATAGTTTTTGCCAATCTGTATGTCATGTTATGTGTTTGTTTATTGCAGTGGCTGAATAATTCAATTCAATGTTGAATGGAGGAGTGACCACAGAAATCCTTCGCACACTCTTAAATTTTAAGGAGTTTCCCTATCCTTTTTCTGTTCATTTTAATTTCCATATTCCTTTTATAGACTCCATGAATACATCAAGTAATTTGTCTTCCATTCTCAGTTAGATTAGTGCTTTCATCAAGAATCAATGATTAGTACCTAATTTGAACAAATGATTTTTCATTGTGTAAGCTGTGTCCTCCATTAATTTCTGTGTCATAAGTGCATTAATGTATTTCAGTACTTTAATGATGACACTTCTGTGCCTTTTGACTTGCATAATTTCTGATGAAATGTCTGTTGTCATTTTCATCCTTATTCTAAAGTAAAATAATCATTGCATGTCAGAAGTAACTTATCTTGAATATTAATATTATTCTTTTAAACATATTACTGTATTCATTGTGCTGCATATTTTATTAGAAATTTTACTTCTATGTCCTATTTGTGTGCATTTCTATTTTCCTGTTTCATATATTTTGTCTGATTATTTATGTTATCATTTCCTTATAATAATGAGTAATATGAATCTCCCTAATGACTAATATTGTCAAAAATCTTTCATTTTGTGTCCTTATCTAGCACATTCAATGTCTACACAAATATTTTTCCACCTTTTATTCAGTATTTTTATTATTGAGAGTGTCTTTGCAAGTAAAGTCTAGTTATTTCACAAATAAATGTTTTACAAATATTTTCTCCTCCTCTGTGCTTTATTTTTTAACTTGTCTTTTAAGAAACTGAGTTATCTTTGTTTAGTTGAAAACCAGTATGTCTTTTAAAAATTTCTTTATTAATTCTACCTAACAAACTTGACCTTACCAAGATTCCAATTAAAAAAAAAATTATAGCATTAGGTTTTACACCTAGGTCTGTAATACATTTTTCTTTTTGTATATGATTCAAAATATGGGTCAAGATAATTTTTTGCATAAGATGATCAATTTTTCCAATACCAAATGTTGCAAAGACTAAAATTCCTTTAAAATATCAAAACATCGGGCTCGGTGGCTCAGCCTGTAATCCTGCACCTTTGGGAAGCTGAGGTGAGTGGATTGCCTGAGCCCGCGGGTTCGAGACCCGCCTGGGTACCGAGACTTCATCTCTACAATAAATCAAAAAATCAACCAGGTGTGGTAGTGTATGCCTGTAGTTCCAGCTACTTGGAAGGCTGAGGTGGAAGGATCGCTGGAGCCCAGCAGGTTGAGGCTGCGGTGGCCGGGAGCAGCCACTGCACTCCAGTCTGGGCGACAGAGTGAGACTCCAACTCAAAAAAAAAAAAATATGTATATATATATATAATATCAAAACATGGGTCAATTTCTGGACCTTTTATTTCCTCCTATTGAGCTACATTTTTAGTCTTCCTCTTTAATGAAATTCATTGTTTCTAGTTTATTAAGCCAGAAACTCAGATTTTGATTTATATACTTTTTTACATATAGACTTTTAAGTCTAGAAACTTCTTGAGCTTTTTCCCACAGAGAACTGGGAGGAGACATTCCAAAATCAACCAAATTCTTTGCTTTAGGAGAATCCAACTATGCCTGATGTTTTTGGTATTTGTTTTCCCATGGCCTCATAGTCAGATGAATGTTGCCAAGTAAGTCATCATTAACTATACATAAAATATATTTAGTAAAGAAAAAATACATGTATATAGTGGAATATTTCAATAATGGGTGACTTTTCATTTCGCTTATAATGCAGATCTTAAAATTTAACCTTCAGTTGTTTCTTGACACTAGCATTTATATGGAGTCAAAGTTGTTTTTTCAAGTTCTTTCCTTTTTCATGGCTATTAAATGTAAAGGCATTTTGAAAATGAAATGCCATAGGTGACTTGGGACCCAGTGTTCATGTATTTGGAAAGAATGATTCACCTAATATTTAAAGTTGTATAATTGATTGGTTTTCTGATATGACTTCCTAATACAATATGAATGAGGAAGGAAAACAAAGTCTTCTTAAGATACTGACCACATTACTATTATGTTTTTCATTATCAAAGATGCTATTATTTTCCTGAAGTCTCCCTCTCCCTCTCTCTCTCTCTCTCTCTCTCTCCCCTCTTTGAGACCAAGCTTCACTAGGTTACCCAGGTTGGATTGCAATGGCATAATCATGGCTTATTACAGCCTCAAACTCCTGGGTTCAAGTGGTTCTTCTTCCTCAGTCTCTCAAGTAGTTGGGACTATGGGCACCAACTACCATGCCTGGCTAATGTTTATCTGTTTTGTAGAGACAGAGCCTGACTTTGTTGTGTAGCCTAATTTTAAACTGCTCGCCTCTAACAATCCATCTGTCGTAGCCTTCCAAAGTTCTGAATGACAGGTGTGAGCCACTGCACCTGGCTCTGTTTCTTGCAATATTCTCTCCTTCATATATTGAGTATTGTTGTTTCTGCCTCTTTTGCAATCCTGAGGATTCTGAAATGTCTACCATTCAGATTATATTGTGAGTAAAATATAGCAGGCACTGCTCATCTCTGATGTCACACAACTGTCCTGATAACATTGTCATCTTGCCTCACCCCAGCAAATACAAGCAATAAATACAACTTCCTTTTAAACTTATGTTATCTATGGTTCATGTGCCCTATGTCCTTGGGTGTGCAAGACTTTGAATTTTCCTAAATAAGAAATGGACTCATTTTTCATTCTGAATGTGATCAGGTTTACTATTTCTTTCTACATATCTCTAAAACTGGATTCCTGCTTAGTTCATTGTGAAGATAATAACATTTTCTTTTTGCATATCACCTTAAGTTTCCTTTGATTCTTCTAATGAATTTTTGAGATGAGAACTGTCATGAGACTATCTCACAAGAGAGGAAATCAAGGTTCAGTGAATGTAGATAACTTGCCTAGGTACACCAATAGCAAATTGTAGGGGTGGATTTCAGAATCATATCTTTTTTTTTCATTCAATAAAACATTGATTTCTACAAAATGCCAGGTACTGTTCATCCATATGACTTTCATGTATGTTCAGGGAATAAGGCAGTGAACAATAAACTATTCTCATCCTCTAGTTGAGGAGTGGAGGTGAACAAAAATTAGCAAATATATAAACACAAGTATAAGCATATAAAAATTAGGTAAATGGGTAAAATAAATAAGATGTTGGGTAAGTGCTACAGAAAGATGGAATGCAGGGAAGATACTGAAGACAGTTTATCAGAGAAGGTTAAACTTTGTAATTATAGTGAAGGTAAAATTTAAGAAGGAACATGAAATGGTTCTAGAAAACAACAGTGTGCTTATCTGGGGAAGTAGTGCTCCAGGCAGAGGAAATAGCCAGATGGTAAGGTCATGAGACAAGAATATCCTTAGAGTGTTCTGGGAACAGAAAGGACAACAGTGTGTGGGGGAAAGAGGGCTTAGTGTGGAGAGGAGGAGACAATGAAATAGAAAGGAAATGTAGGGCTCAGATCCCAGGGCTTTGGAGGCAGCTTGAGGCCTTTGGCTTTTTTTAGTGTAATCCATGGAAGAGATTTGAATGCCATGATCTGACTTATGTTTTGGGAGAAGCTCTCTGGAAGCCATGTTCATTACAGACAGCAGGAGTATAAGGACACAATTGGGAAGACAAATAATTGATTCAAATAACTGATTTACTCAAAGCTGTTAGATCAGGGATTAGCAAGACAGGACCACAGAACATTTTGAGTGACCTGTGAACTAAGAATGATTCTTACATGTTGAACAGGTCTTGAAGAAGGAGAAAAGGGAGAGGAAAAGCAAGAGGAGGAGGAGGACGAAGGGATGAGGAGGAACAGAAGGTGCTACAGAAACTACATATGGGCCACAAAGCCAACAGTCTTTGAAATCTGGAAATCATTTGCCAAAATCTGAAGTCAAGCGTCTAGCTGAAAGTAGCTTTCCATCAAAGTTCAAGGGAGGAATGCAAGAGTTAAATACTTGCTGAATATGCTGTAAAGTGATAGGTGTTGAGAAATCTCTAAGGCTTCATTCCCAAACATCATAGAAAAGACCATTCATGTCCATTGAGCAATTGAAAAATAATCTGGTCTCCAGAACAGTAAAACAAAAGGCACTAACATGAAAAATATCATGAAAAATGTATAGCAATTAGAAAATAATAACAAAAATTAATACACATCATTTTAAAGTACTTAAACATTTCATACTAATTACTGAATTTACTCTCTCAATCAACAGTATGGGATGGGTAGAATTTCCCCATTGCAAATTACCATAGCCAAAGTCCTTAGTGACTATTTGCTCAAGGGATAACATGACTGTAATTTATTGTTTTAGAATGTCTGATGGGTGATCATGTGTTTTCAGAGTTTCTATAGAAAATCTGGGTCTTTTTAAACAAAATCAAGAGATAATTTCTTATAAACTCTCTTCAAATGATATCAAGGAACTATATTTAAATGCCATCACTTGGAACCATTTCTACTCCTGGAGAAGCTAGAAAAGGCCTACAATATTTCTCCTTTTTCCAAAAAAATTGGGCCTGAGCAAAACTGTTTTGTGTCCTAACAACTTCAGCCTTTTTTAGGGATGGAAATCCAAATGTTTTCTGACATAGTATTAAAGAAATATTATGAGTAGGAGGGTAAAAACAATTTGTAGTATGTTAATTATCTAAATGAAATTTTTAAATAGATTTTTGAAAAACTGAAAAAGTGTAGAAAACTTTTACTGATCTCTGACTCCTGGTTTCGGACTTTTGGTTTTGCATGGCATTTGTCTGGTACATGACCTCAGCTGACTAGAGAAATGAAGTCAATGAAACAAGATTTAAACTAGATGAAGCCATGTATAGCATCTTCCATATCTCTTTGACCTTGCTGATGCTTCCAACTCCTAAGAAAATAAAACACGATTTCCTGGTTTCAACAAAGTTCCCTCTCTGGGCCCTAAGAATATCCAGAGTTATATTTAGTTAGCAAAAATGTGTAAGAAAAAGAAGACCTAGCCTGCATTCTCACAATGACCACGTTGTGTTGATCATATTTTCATCAAATATTTGCTCCATAATTTTCATGCAAATAAATGATGTATTTGGTTTCTAGATACAGTCCAGAGAGGCCCCTCCCCCAAAAAACTGGCTTCCAATCTATATTGAATAACCTCCCAGTGAATTTCATTCACTATAGTCTGAAATTGAGCTAGAATATGATCTTATATATTTACATCTTTTTTTTTTTTTTTTTTGAGTTGGA
>NW_007260832.1:0-1593 GCF_000164805.1 Carlito syrichta
AGAAGTCAAAGTGGGCCAATGAGTAGAAAATAAAGTTAGTTGTGCTTTTCACTTTTAATTTCCTTACTATGGAAAGATAAATTTTCACAGATTATTGGATTTTACTTTATAAAATTTTCACTCTTTTTAAAAATTATTTTTTAATTTTTCTGGACAGGATATGAATTAAAACATAGCAATATATATAACAGTGTTTCAAGCTGTGGAAGCAAACAGGGTCTTTTTTAACTTATTGGGATCTTAATCATGTGAAATGTTTAATTAGCAGTATTTTATAAATATATACTGTTTTTTGTTTTCTCTGCTAATAGTATTTTGACAAAAATATGATCTTGCTGAAAATTGTTTTATAGTGCACATTTCTAAGCACATTAATCTTTTGAACGTGTAAACATGACCATTTCTATCTTTATTCTTTTATGAACAATGGTCTTCTCGTTCCAAGTTTAGTACATGTTTCATTTTATTTTGGACATCTGCATTTTATCAGGTAGAAAACCATTGACATCATGAGGAATTTGGACGGCACTGATCCTATGTCATCAACCTAAATGGTTAATTTAAAAGTAACAGTTGCATTCATTGCAACTCTAAATGGTAAGGACATTTGTTTCTCCTTGATAGCATGAAAGTGCCTTGATAATAGTTATTCAAACATTTTGAGCACAAGCTATTAAGTAGTGCTATTTGAAATTAAGTAGTTTATCTGAAACCTGTAACATTTAGAAGCTCACATTGCCACTGTTTACCAAGGGACACTATTTTTACAATCTCTTTACTAAATCTTTACCTGTTGATGACATTTTCATATGAAATCTGACAGATAGTCATAGAAGGATCTAGATAATACTCTCAGAATTCTATTGCCCCAAATTTCTGTGATTGAATAGCCAAAAATTCAAATCATTTCTTTTATTGTCTATAATATTCATGCTCCAACCGAAAAAAGTCAGCAAACTGTTGAAATGTAAGTGGTATTTTTTCCATGTGGAAAGTAATTTGTTTTATATTGAAAAAAACACTGATTTGAAAAAAATACCCAAGAGACACCCTCTTCAATAAACGGTGCTGGGAAAACAGGAAAAACCACATGCAGATTTATGAAACTGGACCTCTATCTCTCACCATATACAAAAATCAACTTAAGATGGATTGAAGACTTAAACATAAGACCTGAAATTATAAAACCACCAGAAGGAAGTATAGGGAAACTCTTCCGGACATTGGTCTAGGGAAAGATCTTTATGGCTAAGACATCAAAAACACAGGCAACAAAACCAAAAAATAGACAAATGGGACTATATTAAAATAAAAAGCTTCTGCACAGCCAAAGAAACAATCAGCAGAGTGATACACACATAAATACACATATATGTCAAATATATATATAAGTATGAAATGTCACTTGCAGCCACATGGATGGATGGAACCGGAAGTCATTAAGTGACGTGAAATAAGCCAGGCACAGAAAGGCAAGCCCCACCTGTTCTCAATCATACTGGGAGCTAAAAAGGTTGATCTCATGGAGACAGAGAAGAGAATGATCGATCCCAGAGACTGGTGAGGGTGCGTGGTTGGGTGGGGGCAAGGGGC
>NW_007260832.1:2362-11974 GCF_000164805.1 Carlito syrichta
GCGCCCCCAGGCCCCTGTTCTCTGCCTCCAGGTCATAGGGAGGGAGACCCCCACCCCTGCCAGTCCACACCTGGTAAACGGTGAGCTCCCGTCCGGGGCGGGTGGAGTGGGATACGCACCCGGGCCGCTGCCCTGCACTGATGCATCCTCTTCTCCTATTCCCCGGGGCAGGGTGCAGCCATCTCCTCGCCTGCTCTTTCCTTTCTTCCCAGGCCAGGCTGTGCTCCCCGTCCCAGCCTGCCCCTCCCCTCTCAGGACCGCTCCGGGCCATCGCGTGGCCCATGCCAGAGGGCGGTGGCAGCTCATGGCCACTGCGGCGGCCTTGACGTGCTGGGCTGTGGTCATCCTTCCGCCTCCCTTCCGAAGAGCTGGAACTACAGGCGTGTGCCACCACGCTCGGGTAATTTTTTAAATTTATTATAGAGACAGGTCTCGCCAAATTCCCCGGGTTGAACTCGAACCCAGGGACTCAGGCAATCCACTTGCCTCAGCTTCCCAAAGTGCTGTGGTTACAGGCTGCGCCACCGAGCTGGCGTGTGTGTGTGTGTGTGTGTGTGTGTGTGTGTGTGTGTGTGTGTGTTTGAATTGGAGTCTCACTCTGTCACCCAGGCTGGAATGCAGTGGCACACTCACTGTGTCGACCTGCTGGGCTCAGGCGATCCTTCCACCTTGATCTTCCAAGTAGCTGAAACTACAGGCGCATGCCGCCATGCCCAGTTAAGTTTTTGATTTATTGTAGAGATGAGACTCTCCAAGTTGCCCAGGCTGGTCTCGAACCCACGGACTCAGGGGATCCTCTCACCTGGGCCTCCCAAAGTGCTGGAATTAAAGGCGTGAGCCACCGCACCCAGCCTATCTGTAATACTTTCTTTGGTAAAGCTCTATTTAAATGTTTTGCACAGTTTTTACATTGGGATTTGATTTTCTTATTAAATTTTGAGAGTTCTTTGTCTACTCTGGATGCAAGTTTCTTGTCAGTTATGTGATTTTCAGTTTTGTTCTCCCAATCTGTAGCTTGTCTTTTCCCTGTCTTAATTGTACCTTTTCAAGAACAGATGTTGTGAATTTGATGAACTCTAATTTATCAATATTTTATTTTATGAATCATGCTTTTAGTGTTGACTTTAAAAATCTTTGTCTATCTCAAGACCAAACAGATTTTCTCCTTTGCTTTTTTTCTATAATTTTATAATTTTAGGTCTTATATTTGACCTATGATTCATGTTCAGTTAATTTTTATATATAATACAAAGTATGGGAAAATTGCATGCAGATATCCAACTTTTTCATACTATTTGTTTAAAAGACCAGCCTTTCTTCCCTGAATCGCCTTTGCATCTCTCTGAGAAATTAATTGACCATATACGGGTATGTGTGAGTCTGTTTCTGTACTCTCTTTTCCATTGATCTGTTTATCTATCTTGACATCTATACTTGATTACAGTAGCTTTATAGTGAGTCTGAACTTCAGGTGGTGTAAATCCTCCAAACTTGTTCTTCAATTTCAAAGGTCTTTTGGCTAGAATAGGTCATTGGAATTTCTTTCTTTCCTTTTTTTTTGTTGGAGTCTCACTCTGTGGCCCAGGCTGGCATGCAGTGGCACGGTCACAGCTCCACAGCCTAGACCTGCTGGGCTCAGGGGAGCCTTCTGCCTCACTCTTCCAAGAAGTTGGAACTATACGCGCATGCCACCATGCCCAGCTAATTTTTTTACTTGTCCTAGAGATGAGGTCTCACAAAGTTCCCCAGGCTCGTTGGAATCCCTCAGGCAATCCTCTCTCCTTGACTTCCCAAAGTGCTGGAATTACAGGCTTGGTCCAATGTGCCTGGCCCATTTGAATTTCTATAAGTATTTTAGAATTGGTCAGTCAACTTCTACACAAAGCCTACTGGAATGTTAACTGTGATTGTGTTAAATTACAGGTTAATTAGTGGAGAACAATTAATGGAGAACTGACATGTTAACAGTATGGAGTGCTCTCATGTATGAAATCTTCTTGCATTAGTCTTAATTTCTCCTAGCAATGTTTTGCAGTTTTTAGTGTACAGATGTTGCATACTTATGCCTAAGTATTTCAGATAGTTGATACAATTATTTTCTTTTGATTTCCAATTCTTTGTTGTTAGTAGATAGAGATGCAATTGATTTTGCATATTGATCATGTATCCAAACTCCCAAAAGCCCCTCTGTGAATGAGCCACAGATCCAGGCTGACTCCCACACCCTGTCACTGCTGTTGAGGGAAAGGAGCATGAACTAGCCCAGGAGACCTCACACCACCCCTGAGCAGAGATCACAAACGTCCCCTGAGGGGTATCAACTGGCTCCAGTGTCCTGAAAGTGACATAAATGTGCTCCTTGCATCTAGACAGACCACACATGGCAGCATGCACCCTGTGAAACTTACACAGAGTCTGTTTTTGAAAGGTTTATGGGCCCACCAGCTGTCTATGCCTCCCTGGTGGGGCCCAGCCCAGGCCAACAGGTGACTTTCCAGCCATGACCCCCAGCTCACGGCTCAAGACAGGATGGAACCAAGGGTCAGTTCTCATGCAGGCAGGCCACACTTTCCAGGTTCTGGCCAGATACCCAGTGGGTCCTTTGTCCTCTCTTCTGCCCACCTTTCCACCTGGGACCTATTCAGTCCAATAGCTTCCTGTCTCACTTTCCCCTTGGGTAAAATGAGGATAATGTGCCCACCACAGAACATTGTGAAGCTGAGAATGAGTTGCTTAGGGCCTGGCTCAGATAAAGGGGTTCGATAAACATCTGGAACCAGTTTTCTCAGGTCTGTGAGGAGAGACAGGAAATGCAGACCCAGAGAAAGCAGGCTGGCCCCTGGGAAAGGCAGAAGAGATTGTGTTAGGATTAGGGAGGAAACAGAAAGGAAGAGAGGTTGGTCTCTGCTTGCCTTTGCCTCAAGAAGGCAGACACCACTTCCTCTGGTGAAATCATGCCTTTCTGGCTCCATGGTCCACTCAGAAAGTAAATGCCTCCTCATCCTGGGTAGGGGAATGGGCAGAGCCCCCTAGGAAATAAGCCCTGTGGGTCCCCAAAGCTCCCAGCCCCCCATCTCTCACCCATCACCCACCAGGCCAGGCTAGCAGTTCCCTCCTTTAGAGAGGGTCCCAGGGACTGTGTGAGGGACTCCCTGCTGCTCGGAGCTCACTTCCCCTTCCATTCAAGGAAAGTTCTGGATAAGCAAGGATTCTCCAGTCTATGGAGGGGTTCACCTCAGGAGCTTTGTGAAAATACAGCCACCGGAACCCCCACCCTGAGTTTCTACCTTCAGAGGTCGAAGCCTAGATTCCCCCAGGCAGCCAGACCAAAGCACCCACATAGAATGGAGGCTTCAAGAACTCAGCAGGACTGCAGTTCCAGGACTGGACATGCCACGAGAGAGCTACCTGGCCTGGGGCAAGACTTCCTGAGACTCAGTCTCATCCTCTGTAAGGTGGGGAGGAAAGAGGGAGCCCTGCAGATCCAGTGTCACCTTCTGGGGTTGAGGCATGACTTCCTGAAGGCCCACTCCCTGGGTAGGTGAGACTGTCAGCCCAACCTCACCCCTCACCTTCAGGAAGGACATCGTACCTGCACCAGGAGACCAGGTCAGGTGGGAATGCACAAGACCCTCCATTCTTGGTTCTGCCAGAGGGCTGCGTGGGAGCCTCTGCCTGTCAGAGAACAAACTGGGGGCTCTGGTGCTTGGGTTGGGGGCTGAGAATGTGTGTCCACTGCCATTTCCCTCCTCATTCTCTGTAACAGTCAAATCTGGGGACATAGTCAGGCAGAGACTCATGCCCACCTTTCCTCTGGCTGAGGCTGCCTCACCAGTGCTGAGCAGCCTTCTCCCTGGGGTGAGAGAGATACAGAGTCTGGGAGAAACCCAGGGAACCAGAGTAAAGGGGAAAGAAAAGTGGTAAGACTGAATGAGGTGGGGAAAGTGCAGGAGGGAAGGAGAGTGTGAGAAAGAAACTAAGAGGCAGAAGGAGAGAGACTGACTCCACAGGATATGCAGAGGAACCTGGCAGGGCAGGGAGTCCAGGTGAGAGAGGGGAGGACCCAGACAGCCAAGGTCAGGGCCAGGACTCTCAGCAGGGAGATGAGAACTGGGGGCGCTGTGCACAGGGATCATTTGCTCTTGGCCTCAATGATGAGCCTTTTGCAATACAGGAAAAAAAGCCAGTTTGAGAAAGGAAGTGCTGGTCACCCCAAAGGTATGTGGGTTTGGAGGAGGCTCCCACCCTCCTCAATCTCCTAAGAAAGCCTAACCCTGCCTCTGGGTGTGCTGTACTGATTACCTCCTCAACTCCAGCAAACCCCAGAGGTCCCTCACAGGGCCTCCTCTCCTGCTTTGACAGCTCTGCTTCTATCCTCACTCCCCTGAAGGTAGCAAGGCCATGGGTTGGCCCCCACTGCTGCTGTCCCCACCACTACAAGCTGGTGAGTGTCCAGAATGGCCCAGCTGGAGCCTCTGCCCAATGTAAGATGGGCCACCCGGGGTCAATCTCAGGGCATCTGGAGTCTGGGAGGAACTGACCAGGTCTCCCACCCAGTAATTAAGGGGCTGGTCTGCAGGGGTGGATCCACCCATCTCTTCACTCTCTCTCCTCCATGTCTGGAGAATGGGAGACCCAGACCATGGGGTCAGTCCTACCATATGTCACGTACCTATCAGAATGTCTGGAATTTGTCTCCTCTTTGTCCCCCACAATGGCTTCATAATCTCCATTCACTCTCCTCCCTCCCTCCTCCAGGTGGTTCAGCAGGATCTCCTCCAGACTATGGGGTCATTCAACCCAAACACCTCTCAGTCCCTGTGGATGGCTCCATCAAAATCCCCCTTTCCCTCTCTTATTCATGGGAGTTAGACATGGATCCCAAAGTGAATATATCCTGGAGACAGGATGGCTTCCACAGGGCTTTCTTCTACACCAAGACCCACCTTTAACGCATGAGGATTATAAGATCCGGCTCTATCTGAACTGGAGAGAGGGTCAGAAGAATGGCTCCCTAAGGACCTCGAACTTGTGGAGGGAGAATGAGACTGTGTGTTTCTGCTGAATCCATTGGAACACAAAGACCAAAAGCAAGAAGCAGTTGCAGAACATCAAAGGGACCAAACTCACCATCACCAACGGTGAGTCCAGATGCCCACACCCTCCTTGCACACCTCAGATGGCTTTTGGTGATCATTTATGACCTCAAATTTCAACTGGGTTGACTGGATCACAAGCCTTTAGCATTCCACCTTGTTATTGTGCCCATTTGTGAGCTCCCAGGAGCAGATCCTCTATCCCATTACTCTCCCAACCTAGAACACAAGATGCTGCACTTTCCCCTGACTCCCCCATGCCTCCATGGCAGTGTCTGCTTATTTCCCATTTGCCCATGTCTCCCAACCATCAAGACCACCGACCAGAGCCACCCCTCAACATATCCACCACAGCTGACCTCAGGATCACAGAGAACAAAAGCAGCACAGAGTCTCTGCCCCTGACTCTAGAGATTGCACTCGGGGTAGCAGTGACCTACACTGCTCAAAACTGTCATTTTGGGACTGGTGATCTTCCTCCGATGGAAATGAAAGAAAGGTAATTGCCAGGACCCACCCTCTCCACAAGCTTCCCAACTGGGGATTTTTCAGACTCCACTGCAGCAAATTGAAGGTGCTTCTTCAAAATGCAGATCTCAGTGTGAGAAGTGGCTTTTGCCCACAATCCCAGCAATTTGGGAGACTGAGACAGGAGGATCACTGGAGCTCAGGAGCTTGAGACCACCTCAGACAACTTAATGAGACCTCATCGCTACAAAAAAAAAAATCAAAGAAATTAGCCATCAACCGTAGCACTTTTCTGGAGTCCAAGCTCCTCAGGAGGCTGAGGCAGAAGGATCACTTGAGCCCAGGAGATCAATGCTGTGGTGAGCCCTGATCCTGCTACTGCACTCCAACCTGGGTGACAGAGTGAGAACTTGTCTCAAAAAAAAGAAAGAAAATAAAAATGCAGACCCCTGCTGGGCTTCCCAGAACCAACCAAGTCAGACCCTGAGGTCTGTGCCTGGGAATCTGTGGTTTTGAAAGGCTCCTCGAGTGAAGTCTGTGCAGGATAAATTTTGAGAACCACCAATACCTCTCCCCACAATCAGACTGTTTTTGAGTTATTCTCTCTTGACTTAGTCATATCTCACCAATCTTAACCTTTCTGTTCATGGGGAGGGCAAGGCCTGCTCAGGGCAAAGTGGAGAGAGAACAGGAGGGACCAGAAGGTAGCTTAGCTCAGCAAATATTGGCCAACTGCCCACATGTCAGGGCCCGGTTGGACATTGGAGATGCAAAAGTGGTTAGAGCATGGATTCTGCTTTGATGGAGCTCAGTTAGGGAAGTGGGGAGAGTGTCCATTGCCTCAAGAGTGAAGTGTTTCATTGAGAAAGAACTACAGTAGCATTTAAGAAGGTGAGCAGAAAGGCAAAGTAATCAGGGATGACTTCCCAGAGGAAGTGAAATTTGCAACAGTCTCAAAGAATAACAAGAATTAGCCGGGCAAGTGATAAAGTTGGTGTAGTGGTTCCTCATTTTCCTTCTGAGTGGTGGAAACCATTCTGGGTGCTGTAGGAAATTGATCTGGAATTACTATGAAGATAATCCGTGAAGAAAGGAGTTTCGTCCTATCAGATAATGATGCTCAGAGGTGAAGAGCATAGAGAGCAGACTGCCTGCAATCCTGACTTCATCCCCTAGCTAGGGACACTTTAGCACATGGTAGGAATGCTGTGTGCCTCAACTTCCACATGGGAAGAGGATGATAACAACAGGACCTGTGTGAGGTCATCCTGGTGATGAAATGTGATGCATTCGGAATAGATCCTAGTATGGGCTATGGACCGTAGGAGCATCATTCTCATGCATATGAAGCCACGATCAACACAGTGGCACAGCGTGGGCATCCATGCCGGCTGATGAAAGACAAGAGAAAAACCCACATGCAGCAGGATGAATGCACTCCCACCTATGCGAGAGTTTAGTTGGTTAAAATGTCACCTTTCTAATCAAAGGGGGAAAATGGATCATTCAATAAATGGTACTTGGACTGTGATCAGCCATCTAAGAAAAAAAAAAGTATCTTCCAACATCAAAATTTGTACCAAAATAAATTCCACAGGGATCAACTACCTAAATGAGGGTCAAAAATAACCCTAGTTAGAAGAATGCATTGAGATTATTTTATAAGCATGGAACAGGAAAAACTCGAGTATGACATAACCCAAAATTATAGATAAAAATATTGACAAATTCAACTACATAATATTTATTTTTAACTTTGCAAAGCAAAAAACACAGTGGTTTCTCCTGAGAATGAGAAAGAGGTGGAGATCCTTGAAGAGTATCTGTGCTGTGGTCATTGAGAAAGTAGGAAGTGGAACTTCGGGATTTGACTCAGATGGAAAGCCATAAATCCATAAGAACATCATTGTACTTGATTGTGTTTTCTCCCAACAGTATTCAACTGTTCAAGTTTAGCAGCCTATGTTGATGAGGAATTGTGTTGACCTGTTGCTACCAGGGACCAGAAATAACAGGGCCTTAAATGAGGCAAAGTTGGTTTTTTTGTAATTTTTCTCTTCTTGTAAAAGAATCTGGAAGCAGACAGCAGAGGCCAGCATTCATAGGCACTCAGGCCTCTTACCTTTCTGATCCATCATCCTTGTTACTGGGTTCTGTCCTGAAAGTTGCCTCATGGTCTGAGATGGCTGCTGGAATCCCAGCCTTTATTTCTGTTCTTGACAGGAAACAGGAGGATGAAAGAAAAGACAAAAATTTCTAAGTCTTAACAGTCTATTCTCTTTAAAAGAGTCTGCCTTTGGCCAGGCATGATGACTCACAACTGCAATCCCAATACTTTCGGAGTCCAAGGTGGGAGGTTTGCTTCAGACCAGGAGTTTGAGACCAGTCTGAGCAACATAACAAGACCTCATCTCTACAAAAATATTTGTTAAAATAGCTGTGTGTGATGGCACGTGTCTGTAGTCCCAGCTACTTTGGAGGCTGAGCTGGAAGGATCTTCTGAGCCCAGGAGGTCATGGCCGCAGTGAGCTGTGATGGTGCCATTGCATTCTATCCTGGGTGGCAGAGTTAGTCCTTGACTCAAAAAAAAAGTCATCTGAAAGACTTAACCATGATTTCTGCTTTCGTGTTATTGGCTGGAATTTATACATATGTCTCACACTATGTGAGAGGGAAACCATACTATTCCAAATAAAAACAGTTTTTTGAATCTGAGTAAGAAGAATTTAAGGCTATTGGGTAGGCAAATTGCATTTCCCACCACAGGACACATCCTTGATGGGAGATTTGCCAGCTAAGTGTGGTGGAGAGACAGGGCATCACAGGAGATCGAGAAGCCAGTGAGAGAGCATAAATGGAGAGTGCAGGGCTCAGCAGCATGCTTGGGTAACCTGAAGGAAAAGAGATTAGCAAGGAAGTAAAGTTCAGTGTGACCAGAAACAGAGTGGGATCATGACAAAAGACAGTTGAAACATTTCTATGCTCACTCTATGAGGTCAGCATTGCCCTGATGCTGTAGACAAAGACATTGCAAGAAAAATAAACAAACATGAAAACTACAGACCAATAAGCCTGGTGAATATTAGTGCAAAAAGCTCCAACAAAATACTAGGAAACCAAATTTAAGAGCACATTAAAAGGATTATATACCAAGTGGGATTTATTCCTGGGATTCAGGTATGCTTGGATATATGAAATCAAATCAAAGTAATGCACCTTATTAGCAGAATGAAGGACAAAAACCACATGAACAACTCAACTGACACACAAAAAGCTTTGGACAAGAGTCAACATGCTTTCATGATTAAAACACTTAAAAACCAAGAATAGAAGGAAACTATTTCAACATAATAAAGGCCATGTATGAAAAACCCACAAATAACAACACTTGGTGATGGAAGTCTAAAATGTTTGCCTTTAAGATCAAGAACAAGACAAGTCTGCTTCACAACATTGGTCTTGGCAATAGTTTCTTGTATATGGCACCAAAAACACAGGCCATGAAAGAAAAAATAGACAAATAAGACTACATAAAATTTAAAAGCTTTTGTTCATCAAAGGACACAATCAACAGAATGAAAAAGTCATTCTATAGAATGGAGGCAATATTTGAAAATCATATATCTGAAAATGGCTTAACATCTAGAATATATAGAAATAAATCTCAAACTCAACAACAAAAAAAATCAAATAAGCCATTCCAATTAAAAAGGGGCAAAGCATTTGGTTACACATTTCTCCAAAGATGATATAGAAATGGCCAAGAAGCATAGTATAGGTGCTCCACATCACAAATCATCAGCAAATTGCAAATCAAATCCACAAAGAAGTATCTTCAGACACTTATTAGGAATATCAATATTTTAAAAAGAGAAAGCAACAGGTGTTGGCAAGGATGTGGAGAAATTGGAAATCTTGTATGCTGTTGGTGAAGGATGGAAAATGATGCAACTGCTATGGAAAACAGTATGGGATTTCTAAAATGTTAAAAATATACTACCCAACAAGAGTACCTGCATATTGAACATTTGTATACCCACCTATACCG
>NW_007260833.1:0-12251 GCF_000164805.1 Carlito syrichta
GGCTCTCGAGCTGCTGGGTTCAAGGGGTCTTCCCTCCTTGGCCCCCAGCATCTGGGACTCAAGGTGCCACCATGCCTGACTCAATTTTGGGGACTTCTCAGTGAGACAAGTTCTGTCAACGTTGCCTGAACTGGTCTCTAATTCCTAAGCTCAGACAACCTCCCTTCTCGGCCACCAGAGTGTGAGGCTGACTGATGTAAGCCACGGTGCATGACCTGGACTCACAGGTCCTGTCATCAGGGACGATGCAAAGGAATGTCCCGGGTTGGAGGCCATGGCATCCCAGAGTGACAGATGTGCCCCACGATGCCCGGATCATTTGGGATGGAGGGTAGAGACGAGGTCTCACTGATTTGCCTGGGTGGATCTCAACCCACGTGCTAGGGCTGGCCACTGGCACTGGCTCCCAAAGTGATAGTATGACGAGTCTGAGCACCCGAGCCCGGTCTCAATCCTTCATTCCTTCATCGAAAACATTACAGAATGCCTGATTCAGGGTCCCATGACTGGCATCCCAGCACACTTGGAGGCCAAGGCTGGAGGATGGCTGGAGCCCAGGAGCACAAGGTCAGCCCAGGCGACACAGTGAGACCCTGTCTCCCCATACATCCAAATAAGGGGGTCTAGGGTCGAGGTATCGGTTGTCCCAGTCACTCTGGAAATTGAGGCTGGGGAATCACCAAAGCCCACACTTTTGAGGCTGGCAGAGAACGGTCATGTCCCTGGGTCCCTGCCTGGGTCAACAGAGTCAGATCCTGTCTCCAAAAACATCAGAATCAAACCCAGATTCTTAACTGAGTGTGGTGTGTTCACAGGGTGACTGGCGTTAGAGTCAAGAAAAATGAGAAGAAATGTCCCCAGGTGAGGAATTTTTCCCTGGCATTTCTTGGTGGAAGAACCTCATTGCCGAGTTAGAGGGTAGCCTGCCTGGGGCACATTTCCCACCTTGAAGAGGAGAACTGGCAGGAACCTGTCCAGGGAACCTGGGGAATCCTGCACCAAAGCAGGGCTGCATTTGGGGGGCTGGGACTGGAAGGTGCCGAGTTTGGGGGACCCTCACATGTGGAGGGGTTGGGGGGAAGGCCTGAGGGTAGAAAGTTTGCAGGAGAATGGATTTCTTTCTTTCTTTCTTTCTTTCTTTCTTTCTTTCTTTCTTTCTTTCTTTCTTTCTTTCTTTCTTTCTTTCTTTCTTCCTTTCTTTCTTCCTTTCTTAGTTTTCTTTCCTCACTAGGTTGCCCAGTCTGCTCTCAAACCACACAACTCAGGCCATTGTCTCATCCTGGTCCTCTACAACTGCAGTGATCACAGGCTTTCCATTTGGTCGATATCCTGATCTGTCTGCCTGGTCTTGAACTCTGGGCTGGAGGTGAACCTCCTGCTAAGGCCTGCCCTCACCCAAGGTTTTCTGGCTTTTGCTTGGGGTTGAGTTGGGGGCTTGCTATGGAGTCCATCCTGGTCTCAAGCTCCCGGGCTCAGGCCATCTACCCATCTCAGCCTCTGCGAGTGTCAAGGAGAGAGGCTTGAGTTGCCCAGCTGGCTCACACCCGATGGTTTGAGAGTCATGCACTCCCTTTCCCCAGGGCGAGCCCTGGGTGGAGTGAAAGGGTCAACACTGGGGAATGAGGCCTGCGGAGGGGTAGGCACCCCGGCGGAGACACATCCTTTTGCCAGAAGCTCCCATGTGGCGGGCTATGCAGGCGACTCCAGCTGTCAACTCTGGGATCCTGGGTCATTGAAATGGAACAGGCATGGTGGTGGGGCCTTGAGAGGAGTGTGACAGCCAGGCATGAGGGCTCACACCTATCACCCCAGTGCTTTGGGAGGCCAAGGGAAGAGAATGGCTTTAGCATGGTAGGTAGAAGACCAGCCTGGGAACCTTGGTGAGACCTTGTTTTTATAAGAAACAACCAGAATGGGCCAGCCGTGGTGGCAGACATCTGTCGTTCTGGCCACTCTGGAGGCTGCGATGGGAGGATAACTGTAGCACAGACATTGCAGTGGCTGAGAGCAGGCCCTGCACTCTGATCTGGGTGAAAGACCAGTACTCTGACTCGGAATAATAATACCAACCAGTACCACAACTATAGGCCTGTCTCAGGAGTTCAGCCTGTCAAGCCTGTGGATTCAACACCAGCCTGGGACATGGGGCAAGACCTCATCTAGGCCATCAAAAATAAATCCAAAGATTAGCCAGGTGTGGTGTTCACAGTCCTATGGTTCTTGCTACTCAGCCGGAGAGAGGCAGGAGGATCACCTGACCTCAGCAAGTGGAGTCTGCGGTGGTCATGAGCATGCCCCTGTGCTCCAGCCTGTGTGATAGAGAGGTATTCTGACCCAAATAATAATAACTACCATCAAAATCAACACCACCAACCCTGCCACCCAGCACAAGGATTCACCCTCAGGGATGGGAGAGGAAAATGCACTTTCTGCCCTGTCATTCATGGGAGGTTTCAATGGTGGCCACCGAGTATGTCCATCCCATGCCTTTGGCCATGGGTCACAGAAGGTCTGCATCCACCCTCCACACTCGTGCCCCATGGCATAGACTCATGAGCTCGAGGAACATAATGCCCCAACTTATTGTGTCCGTTGGGATCAGAGTGATCAAGGAGGTCTGACAATGTGGCAGAGAGCCCAGGTTCTGGTTGCCTGATCTGCTACCTTCAGTTGCAAGGAGGGTCCCATTCTCTCCTGATCACTCCAGTGTCCCCCATCCACACAGACCATTCCCTGGGAGGTGAGGACGCCAATCGTGATGCATGTGGGACACGTCTTTTTTGTCACGGAGTCTCCATCTTTCATGTTGGGTCACGGTGGCACAATCATGGCTCCCGGGGCCTCGACCTGATGGGTTCAGGTGGTCATCCCACCTCCTCCCATGAGTAGGACTCCAGGGGCCACCCTGCCTGTTTCGATATTGGGCACCTCTCACCCAGACGAGATCTGGCCACGTCTCCTGGGCTGGTATCTGACCCCTGGGTTCAGACAGCCTACTGCTTTGGCCTCCCTGGTTATGGGGCTGATGGCCGTGAGTCACGGTGTTTGGCCTGGACTCACATATTCTGTTGGTCGGGGCAATGCAAAGGAATGCCCTGGTATGGAGGCCACTGCATCCCGTGTATCCATGCCCCTGGGTGCCACCACACGTGACTCCAGTGTTCACATTCCGGGAAAGCAACGAGGACTCGCTACATGGCCCACACTGGTCTCAAAATCCCAGGCTCCAGTGGTCCCCCACGTTGGTGTCCCAAAGGCACAGCCTGATTGTCTGCCAATTCACCGTCTTTCAGGAACTCTAGTCCCAAGGCTATGGCCTCCTTCCCAAATGATCTGTCTTTCTACGATGATCTCAACTGCATACACAAATGAATGCTCTTCTTTTTTTTCTTTATTCCTTTTTTTCTTTGAGTTGGAGTCTAACTCCAGGCTGGAGGGCAGTGACTTGCTCCCGGCCACTGGAGCCTTGGCTCACCGGGGTGCAGTGACCCTTTCCCTGGCCTTCTGAGAAGCAGGAATGACAGGTGCGAGCCACCATGCATGGCACATTTGGAATGGAGGGTAAAGTCATGGTCTCACCAAGTTGACTGGTTGGGTCCTGGCATTCTTGCTTGGACCAGTCACTGGTCTCAGCCTCCCAAAACTCTGGAATGATGAGGCTGAGCCCCCGAGCTGGCCTCAATCCTAGGTTGAAAATGAGGCAGCAGGCCGGGCACAGCGGACCACACCTGTAATCCCAGCACTCTGGGAGGGGGAGGCAGGAGTATGGCTGGAGCCCAGGAGCCCAAAGCCATCCTGGTCCACACAGGGAGATTCCGTCTCTGCACCCATCCAAACAGGGTGTCTGGGGTCAATATGTTCGTCATCTCAGCCATTCTGGAGGCTGAGGCTGGAGGATTGCCAAAACCCACTATTTCAAGGCTCATGGACAATGACGTTTGTGTCCCCGGGCCCTGGCCTGGGCCACTGAGCCACACTCTGTCTCCAAAAACATCAGAATCATACATAGATTCTCATCTGCATGTGGTGTGTTCACAGGGTGACTGGCTTTAGAGCCAGGAATAATGGGATTGAGGGGGAAATAATGTCCCTGGTTGATGGATGTGTCCATGGTCTGTTTTGGCATGTCTTCCTTGCTAAGTCATATGGTCAGCCTGCCTGGGGCACATTTTTGACCTCGGAGAGGAGAGCCAGCATAAACCCAGTCAGGGAGCCTCAGCAACTCCCACACCAAAGTGGTGGCACCCATTGGGGTAGCTGGGACTGGAAGGTCCAGAGTTTGGGGTTCCCTTGCACGTGAGTGGGTGGGGGGGAAGGATTGAGGGCAGAAGTTTTGCAGGAGAATGGATTTCTTTTCTTTCTTTCTTTCTTTCTTTCTTTCTTTCTTTCTTTCTTTCTTTCTTTCTTTCTTTCTTTCTTTCCTTCTTTCCTTCTTTCTTTCTTTCCTTCTCTCTCTTTTCCAGGCTGCTCTCAAATTGCCCAACTCAGGCCATCCTCTCATCCTGGGTCTCCCAAACTGCTGCAGACACAGGGTTTCCATTTGGTCGACATCCTGGTCATCCTGCCTGGTATTGAACTCTGGGCCTGAGGCAAAACTCCCACCGAGGCTGGCCCTCAACCACGGTTTTCTGGGTTTTGCTTGGGGTCAAGGTGGGGGCTTGCTATGGTTTCCAGCCTTTTTATGAGCTCCTGGGTTTTGACCATCTTCCTGGTTCAGCCTCCCAAGTGCTGAGGAGACAGGCGTGAGATGCCCGGCCATCCCCAAACCCTCGAAGGTTTGAAAGTCATGCCATCATTTTTCCGAGGTGGCCCCTGGAGGAGCAAGCAGGTCCACCCTTGGGAATGAGGCAGACATAGTAGTGGGATCCCAGGGGAGATATGCCCCTGTACAAGCTGCTTGCCCTGGGGAGGGCCCAATGGGCGATTCCAACCACCCTTTCCTGGGTCCCGGGTCATCGGAAGGGAGTGGGCTTCAAGCTGGAGCCCTGAGAGGGCTGTGGAGGGCAGGCACAGGGACTCATGCCTGTCATCCTGGCACTCTGGGAGGGCAAGGCGAGAGGATGTCCTGAACCCCCGTGTTCAAGACCAGCCCGGGCACCTTGGCGAGAACTCGTTTCTACAAGAAGCCAAAAAATGAGCTAAGTGTGGTGGCACATGCCTGTCGTTCTGGCCACATGGGAATTCATGGCAGGAAGATTGCCAGGGCACAGCCAGTGGAGGCCATGGTGGTCAAGTGAGGGACCCTTCACTCTGGCCTGAGCGACAAAGCTGGACCCAGACTCAAAATAATAATATCAACCACCAGCACCACCACAATGACAGACCAGGTTCAGGGGCTCAGCCTGGCATCCCAGACCTTCAGAGGCCCAGGTGACTGCACGATCTGAACATGCAGGTTTGACACCAGCCTGGAACATGAAGAGAGACCTTGTCTCGGCCCTCAAAAATAAATCCAAAGATTAACCAGGTGTGGTGTCACAGTCCTGTGGTTACAGCCACTCGATGGGCCGAGGAGTGAAGATCACCTGAGCCCAACAGGTGGAGTCCGCGGTGGCCATGAGAGTGCCCCTGCACCCCAGGCTGGGTGACAGAGGAGGATTCTGACTCCAAATAATAATTATAACCACCACCACCACCACCACCACACCTGCCACACAGCACGAAGACTCACGCTCACGGATGGGAGAGGAAAGTGCAGTCTCCATCCTGTCATTCGCAAGTTTCAAAGGTGGCCACTGGGCATGTCCCTCCAATGCCATCAGTCATGTGCCCCAGAAGGCCTGCCTCCACCCTCCACACTCATGCCCAACAGCAATGATGTGTGTGAGCTCACAGAACAAATGGCCTCAAGGTAGGGAGGCTGTAGGGCACAGAACAATAAAGGTGGTCTGGCAATGCTGCGGCCAGCCCAGGTCCAGTCGCCCTGTCTGCCACCCTCAGGTGAGGAGAAGACTTCTTCCTCTCCTGAACACTCCATTGTCAACCACCCATGCAGACCATTCCCTGGGTAGCCCTGAATGCCTGTCCTGATGCACGTTGGAGGCATCTTTTTTTGTCGCCGAAGTCTCCATCAGCTGGGTTGGGGTGTGGCAGCATGATCGTGGTTCCTGGGACCTCAACCTGTGGGACTCAGGCTGTCCTTCCACCTCGGCCCCTGAGCAGACTGAACTCCAGGGGGTATCACAACTGACTCTATTTTGGGGACCTCTAGCTGAGATAAGGTCTGGCCATGTTGCCCGGGCTAGTCTCTGACCCCTAGGCTCAGGCAGACTCCTGCATCAGCCTCCCAGAGCATGGGGCTGATGGCCATTAGACACGGTGCCCAGCCTGGACTCGCACATTCTGTTGGTGGGGGCGATGCAAAGGATACCCCAGGATGGAGTCACTGCGTCCAGTGTATCTGGGACTGCGGGCACAACCACGTGAGACTCCAGTGTTTGCCTTCCAGGGAGATGAAAAGTCTTGCTATGTGGCCCAGGCTGGTATCGAACTAACGGGATCCGGTGGTCCCCCGCCTCGGCCTCCCAAAGCCACAACCTGAATGTCTGCCGATATGCCATGTTTCAGGAAATGTAGGCCCAAGCCTGGGGCCTCCTTCCCAAACGATCTTTGACTTCACAATGATCCCAACTCCATAGACAAATGGATGATCATCTTTTTTTTCCATTTTTTCTTTTTTTCTTTGAGTAGGAGTCTCACTACATCACCCATGCTTGAGGGTGGTGGCTCTTTCCCAGCCCACACAGCCTCGGTCTGCAGGGTTATGGTAAGCTTTCCCTGACCTTTTGAGAATCCAGAATGACAGATGCATGCCAGCATGCCCTGCTTATTTGGGATGGAAGGTAGAGACAAGGAATAGCCTAGTTTCCTAAGTGTTTCTTGGCCTGTGGGCACAGGATGGTTGCTGGCCTCGGCCTCCAAAAGTGCTAAGATTATGAGCTGTGCTCTGAGCTGGACTCATTCCTTTGTCAAAACTCACTAGATGGCCTGGCATGGCAGTCCATGCCTGGAATCCCAGCATTCTGGGAGGCTGAGGTGGGAGGATGACTGGAGGCCAGGAGCCCAAGGGCAGCCCAGGCCACACAGGGAAACCCCATCTCCGCATCCATCCAAACAGGGGTCTGGGTTCTAGGTGCTCGTTGTCCTTGCACTCCACAGGCTGAGCCAGGAGGTTCTTCAGAACCCGCAATTTCGAGGCTGGCAGTTACCGATGGTCGTGTTCCCAGGCCCCAGCCTGGGCCACGAAACAGACCCTTTCTCCAAAAGCATCGGGATAGTACACGGATTCTAAACTGTGTGTGGTGTGTTCAAAGGGTGACTGGCTTTAGAGCCAGAAAAAATGAGTTTGAGGGGGAAGAAATGTCCCCAGGTGACTGATGTGTCCCTGGCGTGGCCGTTTTTGGTGGAAGGTCCTCATTGCCGAGTTGGAAGATTGGCCTGCCTGGGACACATTTCTCACCTCAGAGAGTAGAGTCGACAGGAACCCAGCCAGGGAACCTCAAGAAGACCCGCACCAAAGTGGGGGCAGCCATTAGGGACATTGGGGCTATAAGGTGCCGAGCATGGGGGACCCCATATGTGGGCAGCAGGGGGAAGGACTGAGAGCAGAAGGTTTGCAGGATAATGGATTTCTTTCCTTCTTTCTTTTTCTTTCTTTCTTTCTTTCTTTCTTTCTTTCTTTCTTTCTTTCTTTCTTTCTTTCTTTCTAACTTTCTTTCTTTCTTTCTAACTTTCTTTTCTTTCCTCTCTAGGTTGCCCAGGCTGCACTCAAACTGCACAACTCAGGCTATTCTCTGGGCCTGAGCCTCCCTAACTGCTGCGATCACAGGCTTTCCATTTGGTCGACATCCTGGTCTTCCTGCCTGGTCTTGAACTCTGGCTTGGAGGTGATCCTGCCGCCAAGGATTGCCCTCAACTAGGGTCTTCTGGGTTTTGCTTGGAGTTGAGGCGGGTGTTTGGTATTGGTGCCCAGCCTGGTCTTCAGTTACTGGGCTCTGGCCATCTTCCCATTTCAGCCTCCCCACATGGCAAGGAAACACACATGAATCCCCCAGCCATCCCAGCTCCACTGGGTGTGTGAGAGTCAAGCCCTCCCTTTCCAGAAGCAGCCTCTGGGAGGAGCGAGTGGGTCCACTATGGGGAACGAGGTGAGAGGAAGGGTGGGAGACCCAGCAAAGTCACACACATATGCCAGGTGCTCCCCTGGGTGAGTGCTCCGCAGGCGAATCTGGACACCCTGTCTGGGGTCCTGGGTCATCAGAAGGGACCAGGTCACGTGATGGGGCCTCAAGACGGATGTGGAGGCCAGGAGCATGGGCTCACACCTGTCATCCCTGTGATCTGGTAGTCTGAGGCAAAAGGATGGCCTAAGCCCCCAGGTTTGAGACCAGCCCAGGCACCTTGGCGAGAAATCATCTCTACAAGAAGCCAAAAAAAAAGAGTCAAACTTGGTAGTGCAGGCCTTTCGTTCCGGCCACTTGGGATGACATGGAGGGAGTATCACTGGAGCTGTCAGTGGAGGCCCCTTGGATGAAAAGCAGGCCCCTGAGCTCCAGCTTGGGTGACAGAGTGGGACTCCAACTCAGAAAAGTCATACCAACCACCACTAGCACTACAACTACAGGCCATACTCAGGATCTCAGACTGGCATCCTGGCCCTTTGGAGGCCCAGGCAAGTGGACGGCCTGAGCCTATGGTTTTGATATCATCCCGGGACATGGAGAAGACTTCATCTTTGTCACTAAAAATAAATCCAAAGATTAGCCAAGTGTGGTGGAGCAGTCCTGTGGTTCCAGTGACTCAGGGGGCCGAGGCTGGAGGATCACCTGAGCCAGGCAGATGGAGTCTGTGGTAGCCATGAGCATGCCTTTGCACTCCAGCTTGGAAGACAGAATAGAATACTAACTCCAATTAATTATCACCATCACCACCACCATCACCACCCCTGACACCCAGAGCAAGGAATCACGCTCAGCGATGGGAGAGGAAAAGGCACTTTCTAGCTTGTCGTACACAGGAGGTTTCATAGGTGGCCACCAGGCATGTCTGCCCCATGCCTTCAGCCATGCACCCCAGAAGGCCAGTCTCCACCCTCCACACTCACGCCCCATGGCAAAGATGCATGTAAGCTCCCAGAATAGACTGCCCCAAGTTAGGGTGGCTGACGGACACAGAGAGATCAAGGCAGTTTGTAAACCCTGCGGCTAGCCCAGTTTCTGGTAGCCCGGTCTGCCACCATGATGCAGTGGGAGGTCCTCTTCCTTTCCCGATCACTCTATTGTCCCCCGACCACGTGAAACTTTCCCTGGGGAGCCGTGGTTGCCCATCGTGATGAACGTGGGAGACCCCTTTTTTCACCATAATCACTGTATGTCAGGCTGTGGCATGGCGACTGGATCATGGCTCCAGTGCCCTCCACCTGCGGGACTGAGGTGGTCATCCTGCCTCAGCCCCTGAGCAGCCGGTACTCTGGTGGCCATCACACCTGATTTTATTTTGGGGATCTGTTGCCGAGACAATGTCTGGCCATGTCGCCTTGCTTGGTCTCTGACCCCTTGGCTCAGGCAGCCTCACACTCGGCATCCAAGGTAGTGGGGCTGACAGCCATGAACCACGGTGCCTGGCCTGGACTCACAAGTTTTGTCATCAAGTTCAAGCAAAGGAACACTCCAGGACAGAGGTCACCACATTCCATTAAGCTGGCACAGTGGGCATCACCACCCACGCCTCCAGTGCTTGCATTCCGGTGAGTGACGAGGTTTCGCTATGTGGCCCAGGCTGGTCTCAAAGCCCTGGGCTCTCTCAATCTCCCACCTTAGCCTCCCAAAGCCAAAGACACGTTGTGTGCCAATCCACTACCTTTTGAGAATTTTAGCCTAAGACTGGGAACTCCTACCCAAATGATCTTGGTCTGTTCACGATGATCCCAACTCTATACACAAATGGATGCTCTTCTATTTGTTACATTTTTCTTGGTTCATTACTGATGGAGGTTAGAGACGAGATCTCGCCCAAGTGCCTGGGTGGGTCTTGGTCCACGGACTTGAGCTGGTCACTGGACTCGTCCTCCGAAATCACTGGGTTGATGAGGCTGAGCCCCAGGGGCCTGGTCTCAATCCTTTATCTAAATCGAACCAGAAGTCCTGACCCAGTGGCTCACGCCTGGAATCCCAGCACTCTGGGAGGCTTAGGCAGGACAATGGCTGGAGTCCAGGAGCCCACGATCAGCCCGTGCCATGCAACGAGACCCTGTCTCTTCACCCATACACACAGGGGTTCTTGGGTCGAGGTGCCTGTCATCCCAGCCACTGTGAAACCTGAGGTGGGAGGATAGCCAGAGCATGCAATTTTGAGGCTGGCTGTGAATGACATTCGGGCCCCTGGGCCCCAGGCTAGTTCACAGAGCCAGATGCTGTCTAATGAAAAAAACAGAATTACACACAAATTCTCAACTGTACCCTGTGTGTTCACAGGGCGACTGGCTTTAGAGCCAGGAAAATGGGATTGAGGATAAGAAATGTCCCTGGGTGAGGGATGTGTCCTGATCTTTTTTGGCAGAAGGTCCTCATTGCCGTCCAAGGGTCAGCCTGCCTGGGGCACATTTCTCTCCTCTTAGAGAAAGCAGACAAGAACGCGGTGAGGGAGCCCCGGGAAATCCCTCACCAAAGGGTGGTTGCCATGGGGGTGGTTGGGGTTGGAGGGTACCTAGCATGGGGACCCTTGTATGTGGCAGGGGTGGGTGTGGGGGAAGGACTTAGGGAAGAAGGTTTACAGCAGAATGGATTTCTTTGTTGACTTAAATTTTTTCTTTCTTTCTTTCTTTTTTCCTTTCTTCCTTTCATCCTATCTTCCTTTCTTCCTTCGTTTCTTTCTTTATTCCTTTCTTTCCTCACTATGTTGCCCAAGCTTCTCTTATACTGCCCAAATCAGGACATCCTCTCGGCCTTCGCTCCCCAAACTGCTGTGATCACAGGCTTTCCATTTGGTTGACATCCTGGTCCCCCCACCTGGTCTTGAACCCTGGGCCAGAAGTGATCCTCCCACCAAGCTTACCCTCACCCAAGGTTTTCTGGTTTTACTTGAGATCACGGAGGGGGCTTGCTATGGTGTCCAACCTGATCTCTAGGTCCCGGGCTCGAACCATCTTTCCTTTCTCAGCTTCCCAGACTGCCGAGGAGACAGGTGTGAGTTATCAGGCCATCCCCACTCCCCTGATGATTTGAGAGTCATACCCTCCCTTTCCCAGAGGTGGCCCTTGTGAGGAGCATGCGAGTTCAACCTGGGGAATGAGGCAGGTGGAGGGGTGGGCACCCTGGTGATGACATTTCCCTGCACCAGTGGCTCTCCCTGGGGATGACTCGGTGGGTGACTATGGCCACCCTTGCTGGGTTCCAAGGACATCAGAAGACAGCAGGCTTTGAGGTGGGACCCAAGAGGGGTGTGGAGGCCAGCATGAGGGCACACACCTGTTATCCCTGTGCTTTTGTAGGATGAGGTAAGAGGATGGCCTGAGCTCCCACGTTCAAGCCCAGCCCAGGCACCTTGGTGAGACCTCGTCTCTAGAAACCAAAAATAATGGGCAAAGTATGGTGCCACACAGCTGTTGTTCTGGCACCCTGGAGGCCACAACGGGAGGATCTCTGGAGCCCAGCCAGTGGAGGCTGTGGTGGCTGAGAGCAGGCCCCTGCACTCTGGACTGGGCAACTCTGAATCAGAATAATAATACAAACCACCACCACCACCACCACCACAGGCATGGCTCAGGGGCTCAGCATGGCATTCCGGCCCTTTGGAAGCCCAGGGAAGTGGACGCCCTTAGCCTGTGCGTTCGACAAGAGCCCAGGACACTGGACAAGACCTTGTCTCAGCCATCAAAATTAAATCCAAATATTAGCCGGGTGTGGTGTTGCAGGCCTGTGGTTCCAGCCACTTGGGGGACCGAGGCGTGAGGATTACCTGAGCTCAGCAGGTGGAGTCCGCAGTAGCCATGAGCATGCCCCTGCATTCTGCATTCTGGCCTGGTTGACAGAGCATGATTCCGACTCCAAATAATGATAATCATCACCACCACAGCCACCAAGCACAAGGAGTCATCCTAAGGGATGGGAGAGGAAAAGGCACTTTCCAGTCTGTCATTCATGGGATATTTCAAAGGTAATGTTCATCCCGTGCATTCAGCCACGTGCCCCAGAAGCCTGCATCCACCCTCCAGACAAGTTCCCCAAGGCAAAGACACCTGTGAGCTCACGGAA
>NW_007260834.1:0-14258 GCF_000164805.1 Carlito syrichta
ATCAGTAGAGAAAGGGTCCCTCCTCCTGCCTGAAGGAGGCAGACCAGGTGACTGGAACCTGGGTTGTTCGCAGCATTGCCAGACCTCTTTGATCACTGTATACCCAAGGGCTGCCCTAACTCGGGACAGTCTGTTCCTTGAGCTCATAGGTGGCTTTGCTGTGGGGCACGAGTGTGGAGGATGGAGGCAGGACTTCTGGGATGCTTGGCAAAATGCGCATGATGGATGTGCCCAGAGTTCAACTTTAAAACCACCCGTGGAGACTGGCAGGAAAGTGTCATCTCTGCTACCATCCCTTAGGGTGACTCCTTGCCCTGGGTGGCAGGGGTGGTGGTTGTGGCGGTGGTGGGGATTATTATTATTTGGAGTCAGAATCCCACTGTTGCCCAGGCCTTAGAGCAGGGAAATGCTCATGGACACTGCGGACTCCACTGGCCCTGCTCAGGTGATCCTCCTGTCTTGGCCCACCGAGTGGCTGGAAACACAGCCATGCGCCACCATGCCCGGCTTATCTTTGGATTCATTTTTGATGGCCAACAGGAGATCTCACCCTGTGTCCCAGGCTGGTGTCAAACTCACAGCTCAGGCCGTACACTTGCCTGTGCCTCTGAAGGCCCGGGATGCCTGGCTGAGCCCCTCAGACTGGCTTGTGGTTGTGGTGGTGGTTGGTATTATTCTGAGTCAGAGTCCTGCTCTGTTTCCCAGGCTGGAGTGCAGGTGCCCACTCTGTCATCGTGGCCTCCACCGGCTGGGCTTCGGCAATCCACCCCCAGTGGCTTACTGAGTGACTGAAATGGAAGGCCTGCGCCACCAAGCTTGGCTCATTTTTTTTGGCTTCTTGTAGAGATGTGGTCTGGGCAAGGTGCCCAGGCTGGTCTCGAACCCAGGGGCTCAGACCATCCACTCACCTCAACTGTCTGAGCACCGGGATGAGAGCAGTGAGCCCTCGTACCTGGTCTCCACACCCCTCTTGGGGCCCCATAGGGATGACCTGCGACCCTGGAGAAGGCAGCCAGAGTAACCTGCTGGGATTCTGTGTGGGGAGCGCCTAGTGTGTGGGCGTGTCTCCTCTGGGGCTCCCACCCTTCCTCCAGCCTTGTTCCTCAGGGTGGACCCTCTCGCTTCGCCCAGGGGTCAACTCAGGGAAAGTGAGGGTTTGACTTTCAAACCTTCAGGGAGTCAGGGATGGCTGGCGACACACTCATGTCTCCTTGACATTTGGGGAGGCTGAGATGGGAAGATGGCCTGAGCCTGGGAGTTCCAGGCCAGGTTGGACACAATAGCAAGACAACCTTGACCCCAGAAGTAAAATCCAGAAAACCATGAGTGAAGGCAAACCTCAGCAAGAGGATCGCCTCTGGCCCAGAGTTCAAGACCAGGCAGGAGACCAGGAAGTCAATGAAATGGAAAACCTGTGATCACAGGAGTTTGGGAGACAGTACTGAGGGGATGACCCGAGTTGGCTGGTTTGAGAGCAGCCTGGACAACTTAGTGAGGAAAGAAAAGAAAGAAAGAAAGAAAGAAAGAAAGAAAGAAAGAAAGAAAGAAAGAAAGAAAGAAAGAAAGAAAGAGTGTAAGGAAGGTAAGAAAGAAAGAAGGAAAGAAAAAAAGAAAGAAATTCATTCTCCTGCAAAGCTTCTGCCCTCAGTCTTTCCCCTCCCGCTCCCCCACATGTGAAGGCCCCCCAAGCTCTGCACCTTTCACCCACAAACCACCCCCATGGCTGCCCCCACTTTGGTGTGGGATTTTCCGAGTCTCCCTGGCCGAGTTCCTGTTGGCTCTCCTCTCCAAGATGTGAAATGTGCCTCAGGTAAGCAAACCCTCCAACTTGGCCTTGAGGACCTTCCACCAAGAAGGCAAGGGACACATCCCTCACCAGGGATCATTTCCTCCCCCATCCCATTTGTCCTGATTCTAAAGACAGTCACCCTCTGAACACACCACGTGCAGTGGAAAATCTATGTATGATTCTGATGTTTTTGGAGACAGGGTATATAGATCTGTGGCCCAGGTTGGGGCCCGAGGACATGACCAACGTTCACCACCAGCTTCAAAATTGCAGACTCTGACAATCCTTCTGCCTCAGCCTCTGGAGTGTCCAGGAAGATGGACACCTTGCTCCCACACCCCCTGTTTTTATGGGTGCAGAAATGGGTTCTCCCTGCATGGGCCAGGATACCCCTGGGCTCCTGGGCTCCAGTCATTCTCTGACCTCGGCCTACCAGAGTGCTGGAATTCCAAACGTGACCTAAAGCACCAGGCCTACTAATTCGTTTTCGAGCAAGGATCAAGGATGGGTTCTGGAGCTCCGCCTCACCATCCCAGTGCTTAGGGAGGCCGAGGCCAGAGTCTGGCCTGAGCCCATGGGCTGAGACCTTCCCAGGCACCTCAGCAAGACTTGCCTTTACCCTCCATCCCAAAAGAGCCGGCATGGTGGTGTGCACCTGTTGTTCCAGTTCCTCAGAAGGCCAGGGAGTACAGCGGGCCAAAGCTGCCGTAGCTGGAAGTGAGGCATCGCCCTCCAACCTGGGTGATGAAGTGAGACTCCGAATAAAAGAAAAAAGGAAAAAAGGAAAAAGAAAGAAGAGCATCCATTTGTGAATGGGGTTGGGATCATTGTGAACAGCCAGAGATCATTTTGAAAGGAGGCCCCAGCCTGGGGCCTAGAGTTCCTGAAAGATGGTGCATCGGCAGACAATCAGGCTGTGGCTTTGGGAGGCTGAGGTTGGGGACTGTTGAAGTCCAGGAGCTCGAGACCAACTTGTGCCACACAATGAGATCTCGTCACTCCCCAGACCACAAACACTGGAGTCACGCAAGGTTGTGTCTGTGGTCCCAGCTACAAGAGATGTGGAGGCCTCCAGCCCAGGGCGTTCCTTTGCATCACCCCCACCAACAGAACGTGTGATTCCAGGCTTGGCACCATGGCTCACTGCCATCAGCCCTGTGCCCTGGGATGCCAAGGAGGGAGGCTGCCTGAGCCCAGGGTTCAGAGATGAGCCCAGGCGACATTGACAGACCTCGTCTCAGCAAGAAGTCCCCAAAATGAGGTCTGTCATGGTGGCCCCCGGAGTCCTGGCTGCTAGGGGGCTGAAGCAGGAGGACCTCCACAACTCGCAGTTTGAGGCTCCGGGAGCCACGATCATGCCTCCACACCCTACCAGGCCAATGGAGACTCCAAAAACAAAAAAGTCACCTCCCACGTGCATCACGACTGGCATCCATGGTCCACCATCAAATGGTATGCGTAGGCAGGAGATGATGGAGTGATCAGGAGAGGAAGGTGCCCTCCCCCCACCCAAATTTGGCAGACGGGGTGACCGGAACCTGGGCTGGCAGCAGAACTGCCGGAACAGTTTGATAATTCTGTGTACGACGGCTGCCCTAACTTGGGGCTGTCTGTTCCATGAGTTCACACATGTCTTTGCTGTGGAATGTGGAGGCAGGCCTTCTGGGATGTGTGGCTGAAGGCATGGGACCGACTTGACCAGTGGCCACCTTAGAAACCTCTCGCAAATGACAGGGGTGGAAGTGTCTTTTTCTCTCTCATCCCTGAGGGTGACTCCTCTTGCTAAGTGGCAAGGGTGGTGGAGGTGGTGAGTATTATTATTTGGAGTCAAAATCATGCTCTGTCACCCAGGCCTTAGCTCAGGGCACACTCACTGTCACCATGGAACCACCTGCCGGGCTCAGGCGATCGTCCTGCAATTTCCCCCCAAGTGACTGGAACCACAAGCCTGCGACACCACGACCAGCTAATCTCTGGTTTTATTTTTGATGGCCGAGACAAAGTCTCACTCAGTCTCCTGAGCTGGTCTTCAATTCAGAGTCTCAGGTCATTCACTCGACTCGGCCTCTGAAGGGCCAGGATGCCAGGCTTAGCCACTGAACCTGGCCTGTGGTTGTGGCAGTGGTAGTTGGTATCATCTTGCTGAGTCAGCATCATGCACTGTCACCCAGGCTGGAGTGCAGTGGCCTGCTCTTGGCCACCGCAGCCTCCACCAGCTGGGCTCTGGCAATCCTCACACCATGACCTCCTGAGTGGGTGAAACGAGAAGTATGTGCCACCACGCTTGGCTCATTTTTTGGCTTCTTGTAGAGATGAGCTTGTGCCAAGCTGCCTGGGCTGGTCTCGAACCCAAGGGCTCAGGCCATCCAAAGCGACGGGTTGACAAGCATAAGCCCCTGCGACCAGGCTTCACACCCCTCCTGGGGCCCTACCAAGAGGCCCGCTCCTTTCAGATGACCCAGACCCTGGAGAGGGCAGCTGGATTCACACGCTAAGCCCACCACGTGGGAGCACCTGGTGTAGGGGCATGTCTCCGCTGGGGTGCCTACACCTGCACCTGCCTTGATACCCAGGGTGGACCTGCTCACTCATCCCAGGGGTGGTCTTGGGGAAAGGGAGTTGGTGACTCTCAAACCGTTGGGAGGGCCAGCCGGACAACTCACACCTGTCTCCTTGGCACTTCAGAGAGGCTGAGAAGGGAAGATGGCCGAAGCCTGGGAGCTGAGATTGGGCTGGAGACCAGAGTAAACCCCAACCTCGAGCCCAAGCAAAACCCAGAAAACCTTGGATGAGGACAGGCCTTGGCGGGAGGATAGCCTCTGCCCCAGATTTCAGGACCAGGCAGGAAGACCAGGATGTTGACCAAATGGAAAGCCTGTGATTGCAGCAGTTTTGGAGGCCCAGGCAGAGAGAATGGCCAGATTTGGGTGGTTTGAGAGTGGCCTGGGAATCCTAGTGAGAAAATAAAAGAGAGAAAGAAAGAAAGAAAGAAAGAAAGAAAGAAAGAAAGAAAGAAAGAAAGAAAGAAAAGAAAGAAAAAAGAAAGCAAGAAAGAAAAAAGAAAAAAGAAAGACAGAAATCCATTCTCCTACAAACCTTCTGCCCTCTGTCCTTCTGCCCCCAACCCTTACAAGTGAGGGTCCCCCAAGCTTGAAACGTTTCAGCCCTAACTTCTGGTGCTCAGTCTTGTCATCCCAGTGCCTTGGGGGGCAAAGGCTAGTGGCCAGCCCAAGCCCCGGGGCCAAGACCGGCCCGGGCGCCGCGGCGAGATTTGTCACTACCCTCCATCCCAAATGACCAGGTGTGGTGGCATGCACCTGTCACTCTAGCTTCTCAGAAGCCCCAGGAAAGCCTTGCTGGAGCCCAGCAGGCTGAGGCTGGGACAGCCTGGAGTGAGGCAGCACCCTCCAACCTGGGAGATGGAGTAGGACTGCAACTCAATGAAAAAATGAAAAAAGCTAAAAAAGGAAGAGCATCCATTTGTGTATGGAGTTGGGATCATTGTGTAAAGATATAGATCATTTGGGAAAGAGGCCCCAGCCTTGGGCCTAGAGTTCCTGAAAGACGGTTGATTGGCAGACAATTGGACTGTGGTTTTGGGAGGCCAAGGTGGGGGACCACTGGAGCCCAGGAGTTCGAGATCAGTCTGGGCCACGAAGCAAGACCTCATCACTCCCCAGAATGCAAACACTGGAGTCTTGCCTGGTGGCATCCACAGTCCTGACTACATGGGATCCAGTGGCCTCCATCCTGAGTTTTTATTTGTATCACCCCCAAGAACAGAACTTGCAAGTCCACACCAGGCACCCTGGCTCATGGCCATCAGACCCGTGCCCTGGGAGCCCAACAGGAGGCTGCCTGGGACCATGGGTTGGAGACCAGCCTGGGTGATATCGACGGACCTCATCTCGGTGAGAGGTTTCCAAAATCGAGTCAGGTATGGTGGCCCCCAGAATCCTGGCTACTGAAAGGCCAAGGCAGGACAACCACCAGAGACCTGCTGGTGAAGGTCACGGGAGCCACAATCATGCTGACACACCTCAGCCAAGCTGACAGAGAGTTCAGCGATAAAAATTGTGGCTCCCAAGTCCATCACAATGGGCATCCATGATTCCCCAGCCATAGGTCTGCATGGACAGCGGACGATGGAGTGATCGGGAGAGGAAGTGACCCTCCACTTGCATGAAGGTGGCAGACCGGGTGACTGGAACCTGGTTTGGCTGTGGTGTTGCTGATCCGCTTTGATCATTCTTGGCCCAAAGGAAGCCCTAAATCGGGGCCACCTGTTCCTTGAGTTCACACACGTCTTTGCCATGGGACATGAGTGTGGGTGGTGGAGGCAGGCCTTCTGGAATTCGTGGACGAAGGCGCAGGATGGACATACCCGATGGCCACCTTTGAAACCTGCTGTGAATGACAGGAGGAAAGTGCATTTCCTATCCCATACCTGTGGGTGAATCCTCGAGCTGGGTGGCAGGGGTGGTGGTGGTGGCGGTGGTGGTGATTATTATTTTTTGGAGTCGGAATCCCACTCTGTCACCCAGGTCAAAGCAAAGGGGTATGCTCACGGCCACCATGGACTCCACCAGCCGGGCTCATGCAATCTTCCCACCCAGTGTCCCTGGTTGGTCTCAAATGCTCAGGCTCAAGCCATCAACCCATCTCGACCTCTGAATGGACGTGATGCCAGGCTGAACCCCTGAGCCTGGCCTGTGGCTTTAGTGGTGGTGGTGGGTATTATTATTCTGATTTGGAATCACACTCTGTTGCCCAGGCTGGAGCGCAGAGACCCACTCTCAGCCACTGTGGCTTCCACTGGCTGGCCTCCGGCAATGCTCCTGCTGCAGCAGCCCAAATGGCCAGAATGACAGGCATGTGTCACCATACACAGTTCATTCATTTGACTTCTTGTAGAGACAAGGTCTTGCCAAGGTGCCCAGACTTATCTCGAACCCAGTGGCTCAGGTCATCCTTTTGCCACATCCTACCGAAGCACCGGGGTGACAAGCATGAGCCCCCATGAGAGGCCTCCACACCCCTCTCAGGGCCTCACCACGAGAACCATTTCCTTCTGATGACCCAGGAACTTAGAGAGGGTGGCCGGATTTGTCCCCCGAACAATCCCTGGGGAGCGCCTGGCACAGGGACGTGTCTCAGCTAGCATGCCCACACCTCTGCCCACTTTGTTTCCCAGGTTGGACCTGCTCACTCCTCCCTGGGACTGTCTCAGGGAAAGTGAGGGCATGACTCTCAAACCTTCGGGGGATGGGGATGGATGGGTGACTCACGACTGTCTCCTGGGCACTCAGAGAGACTGAGATGGAAAGGTGGCCGGAGCCCAGGAGATTGAGACCAGGCTTGACACCATAGCAAGCCCAAAACTCAACCCCAAGCAAAATACAGATAACCTTGGATGAGGGCAGGCCTTGGCTGGAGGATAGCCTCCATCCCAGAGTTCAAGACCCGGGAGGAAGAAACGGATGTCAACTAAATGGAAAGCCTGTGATCATAGCAGTTTGGGAGGACCAGGCCAATACAATGGCCCAAGGTGGGCAGTTTGAGAGCACCCTGGGCAACCTAGTGAGGAAAGATAAGAAAGGAAGGAAAAAGGAAAAAAGAAAGAAAGAAATGAAGGAAGGAAGGAAAGAAAGAAAGAAAGAAAGAAAGAAAGAAAGAAAGAAAGAAAGAAAGAAAGAAAGAAAGGAAATCCATTCTCCTGATAACCTTCTTCCCCTAGTCCGTCCCACTGCCACCCCCATATAGGAGGGTACCCCAAGCTCAGCACCTCCAGCCCCAACCACCCCCATGGCTGCACCCCTTTGGTGCAGAGGTTCCTGAGGTTCCATGGCCGGGTTCCTCTGGCTCTCCCAATCTCATTTTTTCTAGCTCTAAAGCCAGTTGCCCTGTGAACACACCACATGCATTTGAGAATCGGTGTATGATTCTGATGTTTCTGGAGACAGGGTGTTTCTCTGTGACCCAGGCTGGGGACTGGGGACACGACCATCGTTCTCTGCCACCTCAAAATTGCGGGCTCCAGTGATTCTCCCACCTCAGCCTCCGGTGTGTCTGGGATGATGGGCAACTCGACCCAAGACTCCCTTTTGGATTTGTGCAGAGACGGGATCTACCTGCATGGCCTGGGTTGGCCCAGGTTGGCCTTTGGTTCCTGGACTCCAGCCATCCTCCCCCCTAAGCATCCCAGAGCGCTGGGATTCCTGGTGTGGACCGCCACGTCAGGGCTTCTGGTTCATTTTCAATGAAGGATCAAGGCCGGGCTTGGGGGCTCAGCCTCATCATCCCTTCGCTTTTGGTGTTCAAGGTCTGCAGCCATCCTGAGCCTAAGGGCCAAGACCCACCTGGACACCTTGGCGAGACCTCATCTCTATCTTCCATCAGTAATGAGCCAGGCATGGTGGCACACGCCTGTCCTTCTAGCTCCTCAGTATGCCAAGGAAAGGCCCGCCAGAGTCCAGCAGCCTGAGGCTGTGGTGGCTGGAAGAAAGCCATCGCCCTCCACCCTGTGTGAAGGAGTGGGGCTCCGGCTCAAAGATAAAAAGGAATAAAGGGAAAAAAGGAAGAGCATCAATTTGTGTATGAAGTTGGGATCATCATGAACAGACAGAGATCATTTGGGAAGGAGGGCTCAGACTTGGGCCTACAGTTCCAGAAAGAGAGTGGATTGGCAGACAATTGGACTGTGGCTTTGGGAGGCTGAGGCGGGGGAATGCTGGATCCCGAGAGTTCAAGACCAGCCTGGGTCATGTAGTGAGAACTTGTCACTCCCTGGTACAAAAACACTGGAGTCACACATAGTGGCATCCATGGTCCTGGCTACATGGGCTGCCATAGCCTCCATCCTGGGGCATGCCTTTGCCTCGTCCCCACTGACAACATGTGTGAGTCCAGGATGGGCACTGTGGCTCATGGCAGTCAGACCCATGCACTGGGATTCTGAGGTTAGAGGCTGCCTGAGTCCCCGAGTTGGAGACCAGCCCAGGTGATGTGGCCAGAACTTGTCCCAGTGAGAGGTGACCAAAATTGAGTCAGGCGTGGTGGACCCCAGAGTACTGGCTGATTGGTGGCTGAGACAGGAGGACCACCTGAGCCCTGCAGGTCAAGGCCCTGGGAGTCACGATCATTTTACTGCACCCCAACCCCACCGATGGAAGCAAAAAGGCACCTCTCACATGTGTCAAAACGGGCATCCAGGGCTCCCCAGGGAAATGTCCAAGTGGGTGGATGATGATAGATTGATCGGGAGAGGAAGGGGCCCTCCCTGCGCCCTAGCATGGTGCCATCTGTTCTGTGAGCTCATATGTGTCAATGCCATGGGAAATGAGCATGGAGGGTGGAGGCTGGCCTTCTGGGGTGTGTGACCAAGTGTGGGATGGATGTGACCAATGGCCACTTTTGAAACCTTCCATGAATGACAGGCCGGAAAGTGCCTTTCCCTCTCCCATCTCTGAGGGTGACTCCTCGCACTGGGTGTCAGGGGTGGTGGTGGTAGGGCGGTGGTGGTGATTATTATTATTTGGAGTCGGAATCCCACTTTGTTGCTGTGGCCAGAGAGCAGGTTCATGCTCACGAACACCACGGACTCCACCTTCTAGACTCAGGCTATCTTCCCGCCTCGGCCCCCATGTGGCTGGAACTACAGGCCTGCTCCACCATGCCTGGCTAATCTTTGGATTTTTTTTGATGGCTGAAACGAGGTCTCATCCTGTTTCCTGGGCTTTTGTCGAACCCACAGTCTCAGGACGTCCACTCGCCTGTTCCTCCAAAGGGCTGAAATGCCAGGTTGAGCCCGTGATTCTGGCATGTGTTGTGGTGGTGGTGGTGTTTGGTATTATTATCCCAGACTAGAACGCAGAGGCCCAATCTCGGTCACAGCATTCTCCACCTGCTGGGCTCCAGCAATCCTCTACTGCAAGCTTGTGAGTGGCCGGAACATCAGGCGTGAAACACCATGATTGCCTCATTTTTTTGGCTTCATGGAGAGGTGTTCTCGCCAAGGTGCCTGGGTTGGTCTCAAACCCGGGGGCTCAGGCCATCCTCTCACCTTGGCCACCCAGAGCACTGGGATGACAGGTGTGAGCCCCCATGCCCAGTCTCCATACCCTTCTTGGGGCCCCAGCATGAAGCCCGCTCTCTTCTGATGACCTGGGACCCTGGAGAATGTGGCCAGAGTTGTCCACCAAGCCCTCCCCAGGGGGAGCATCTGGTGCAGGGTCGTGTCTCTGCCTGGGCACCCACACCTCTGCCCACCTCATTCCCAAGTGTTGACCCGAACCCCCCTCCCAGGGGGCACGTTCGTGAAAGGGAAGGTATGATTCTCAAACCTTTGGGAGGGTCAGGATGACCGGGTGAATCACGCCTATCTCCTCGGCACTTAGGGAAGTTGAGACGGGAACATGACTCTGCCCGGGAGCTTGATATCTGGCTGGACACCATAGTAAGCTCCCACATTGACCCCAAGTAAATCCTAGAAAACCTCGGGTAAGGGCAGGCCTCAGAGGGAGGACAGCCTCTGTCCCAGAATTCAAGACCAGGCAGGAAGACCCAGATATTACCCAAATGGAAAGCCTGTGATCACAGCAGTTTTGGAGGCCCATGCCGGGAGGATGGCCTGAGTTGGGAGGTTTGAGAGCAGCCTGAGCAACCTAGTGACGAAAGAAAGAAGAAAAGAAAGAAAGAAAGAAAGAAAGAAAGAAAGAAAGAAAGAAAGAAAGAAAGAAAGAAAGAAAGAAAGAAAGAAAGAAAGATTCATTCTCCTGCAAACCTTCTGCCTTCAGTCCTTCCCCCAACAATCCCAATATGTGAGGGTCCACCAAGCTCGGCACTCTCAAGTTCAACTCCCAAAATGTCTGCCTGTGCTTTGGTGCGGGGGTTCCTGAGGCTACCTGGCCAGGTTCCTGCTGGCTTTTCTCTCTGAGGTGAGAAATGTGCCCCAGGCAGGCTGACACTCCTACTCAGCAATGAGGACCTTCCTCCAAGAAAGGCCAGGGACACATCCCTCACACAGGGACATTTCTTCTGCCCCAATTCCACTTTTCCTGATTTGAAAACCAATCACACTGTGAACACACCACACGCAGTTGAGAATATATGCACAATCCTGATGTTTTTGGAGACAGGGTCTGGCTCTGTGGCCTTGGCTGGGGCCTGGGGACATTCCCGTCATTCACCGCCAGCCTTGAAATTGTAAGCTCTGATGATCCTCCTGCCTCAGACTCTGAAGTGGCTGGGACGACGTGCACCTCGACCCCACACCCCCTGCTTGATTGGATGTGGAGATGGGGTCTCCTTGCTGGCCCAGGCTGACCTTGGTCTCCTGGGTTCCAGCCATTCTCCAGCCTCAGCCTCCAAGATTGCTGGAATTCCACGCATGTGCCACTGCGCCAGGCCTTCTGGTTTGTTTTCAACGAAGTATGGAGGCTGGGTTTGGGAGCTTAACATTGTCATCCCAGCACTTTCAGAGTCAGAGGCCAGCAGCCGGCCCAAGCTTGCAAGACGAGACCCACCCAGGCAACTTGGTGAGACCTCATCTCTACCCTCCATCCAAATGTGCCAGGTGTGATGGCACATGCCTCTCATTCCAGCTACTCAGGAGGCCAGTGAAAGCTCGGTGAATCCCAGTGGTCTGATGCTGCGTTGGTCAGGAGTGAGCCATCTCCCTCCAGCTTGGGCGACAGGTGAGTCCTCGACTCAAAAAAAAAAGGAAAAAAGGAAAAAAAAGAGGAGCATCCATTTGTGTATGGAGTTGGGATCATCATGAACAGACAGAGATCAATTGGGAATGAGGGCCCAGCCTCCTAGAGTTCCCAAAAGACAGTGAATTGGCAGAAAATTGGGCTGTAGCTTTGAGAGGCCAAGGCATAAGACCACTGCAGGCTGGGAGTTTGAGACCAGTCTGGGCCACAGAATGAGACCTCGTCGCTCCTGGAAATGCAAAAACTGGAGACACGCATGGTGGCACCCATGGTATCTGCTATATGGGATGTGGTAGTCTCCATCCCAAGGCATTCCATTGCATCACCTCTATGGACAGAATGTGGAAAACGATGCCGGGCATTGTGGCCCATGGCCCATCAGCCCTGCTTCCTGAGGTGGGAGACTGCTTGAGCCCAGGGGTTGGAGACCAGCCCTGGAGACGTTGCCATATCTCATCTCGGTGAGAGGTCCCATAAATCACGTGAGGCATGGTGGCCCCCAGAGTCGTGGCACTCGGGGCCAAGATGGGAGGTCTGCCTGAGCCCTGCATGTCCAGGCCCCAGAAGCCACGACCATGCTGCTGTACCCCAGCTCGTCTGACAGAGACTCCAGCACCAAAAAGACACCTCCCATGTGTGACATGACAGGCGTCCACAGCTCCCAAGGGAAAGTTCCGCTTGGGCTGTGGACAATGGAGTGATAGGGAAAGGAAGGGTAACTCCTCCTGCCCGAAGGTGGCAGAATGGGCTACAGAAATCTGGGCTGGCTGCGGTGTTGCCCAACTGCTATGATCTCTATGTGTCCCATGGCCACCCTAACTCGGGACCGTCTGTTCCGTGAGCTCACACGAGTCTCTGCTGTGGCGAATGGGTGTGGACTGTGGAGGCAGGCCTGCTGGGATGCATGGCCGATGACATTGGACCAACATTCCCAGTGGCCACTGTTGAAACCTCGCATGACTGACAGGCCTGAAAATGCCTTTTCCTATCCCATTCCTGAAGGTAACTCCTCGGGATGCTTGTCAGGGCTGCTGGTGGTGGTGTTTATGATTATTTAGAGTCAGAATCCCTCTCTATCACCCAGGCCAGAACACAGGGGCATGCTCATGGACACCGTGACCTCCACCTGCTAGACTCAGGCAATCCTCCAGGCTCAGCCCCCCGAGGTGGCTGGAACCACAGGTCTGCGCCACCATGACTGGCTAATCTTTGGATTTATTTTTGATGGCTGACATGAGGTCTCGCCCAATGTCCTGGGCTGGTCTTGAACTAGTAGGCTCATGGCATCCACTCGCCTCTGCCTCTGACGGACCAGGTTGCCAGAATGAGCCCTTGAGCACAGCCTGTGGTTGTGGTGGTGTTGGTTGGTATTACTGTACTGAGTCGAAGACATGTTGTGTCACCCAGACCAGAACGCAGGGGCCCATTCTTGGTCACCATGGCCTCCACCACCTGGGCTCTGGTGATCCTCCCACCATGGCCTCCAGAGTGGCCAGAATGACAGGAGTATGCCACAATGCTCGGCTCATTTTGTTGGTTTCTTGTAGAGATGAGGTCTCACCAAGGTCTGGTCTCAAACATGGGGGCTCAGGCCATCCTCTTGCCTTGGCCTCCAAAAGTGCCTGGGTGACAGGTGTGAGACCCCATGCCCGGCTTTCACACCCCTCTCAAAGCCCCACTGCAAGGCCCACTCCCTTCAGAAGACCTGAGACCCTAGAGTGGGCAACCGGACTCACCTGCTGAACCCGCCCAGAGGGATTGCCTGTCCTAGAGGTGTGTCTTTGCTGGGGACCCACCCCTCCTTCCCACTCTTTAACCAGGGTGGACCCACTGGCTCATCCCAGGGACCACATCGGGAGAAGGGAGTGCGTGACTCCCAAACTGTCGGGGGGCTGTGGCAGGGCTATTCACATCTGTCTTCTTGGCACTCGGTAAGGCTGAGACAAAAAGATGGCTGAAGCCCGAGAGCTGAGACCAGGCTGAACACCATAGCAAGCCCCCACCTCAAACCCAAGCAAAACCCAGAAAACCTAGGGTGAGGGGAGGGCTTGGTGGAAGGATCACCTCAGGCCCAGATTTGAAATCCAGGAAGGAAGTCCAGGATGTTTACCTAATGGAAAAATGGTGATCACAGCAGTTTGGGGGACTGAGGCCAAGCCTGAGTTGGGTGGTTGAGAACAGCCAGGATTACCTAGTGAGAAAAAAGAGAGACAGAGAGGAAGAGAAAGAAAGAAATCCATTCTCCTGCAAAACTTCTGTCCTCAGTCCTTCTCCCCTGATCCCCACATGTGAGGGTCCCCAAAGCTTGGCACCTTCCAGCCCCAACACCCCCCCAGTGACTGCCCATACTTTGGTGTGGGAGTTCCCTAGGCTCCCTGACCAGGTTCCTGCTGGTTTTCCTCTCTGAGGTTAGAAAAGTGCCATAGGCAGGCTGACCCTCTGACTCGCAACCAAGTACCTTCTGCCAAAAGGGCCAGGGACACATCCCTCTCCTGGAAAACATTCTTCCCGCAATTCCATTTTTCCTGGCTCTAAAGCCAGTTGCCCTGTGAAGACAGCATGCACAGTTGAGAATCTTTGTCCGATTCTGATGTTTTTGGAGACAGGGTCTGGCTCTGTGGCCCAGGCCAGGGCCCGGGGACACGATCATCATTCAATGCCTGCCTCAAAATCGTGGGCTCCAGCAATCCTCCCATCTCATGCTCCGGAGTTTCTAGGACCATGGGCACGTCCATCCCAGATCCCCTCTTTGGATG
>NW_007260835.1:0-1158 GCF_000164805.1 Carlito syrichta
CTTGAGGTTTTTTTCACTCCTAGATTACTTTATTAACTACCTATGGCTATCCATCAGTCTAGTCCAAATATAATGGCTAAAACACCCACAATTTTGTAGCTCATGAGTCTGGTAATAGGGTTGGGCTTGACTGGGATGGCTGGGTCTGCACCACCAGATGCTTGGCTAGGCTCAGTGTTACATTTGAGCCATGGCTGCAGCAACCCAGGCTGCTCTTTACATGCCTTCTCACCTTCCATAGGCCAACTCAATCTTTTCCACATTGTAGTAAAGAGTTTCTAGCAAACAGAGTGTGGAGAGCGCGGCCTGAGCCAAGATGGCGCCCGGGACCTCTGCCAAGTCCCATGATTAGGCGCATGATATACCGCCGGGCCCTCCTTCACTGCGCACCGCGCAAGTGCAACGCTGCAGAGCCTATGAACTGCTGACACGCTGGTACGGGACTTGTGGGTGGAGACCAAGGGATATAAGTACGGGACAACGGGAAAGAAGGGAGAAGAAGCTAGAAGAAGAAGAAGAAGCTGGCATGGTGTAAAGGCTGAATAAACCGCTTTGAGAAGAACACGTTGTTGTTGCCTCCTTCCTGCTGGTCAGGGGTGAGCGACAAGTGGTGGCCCGTACGGGGACCTCAGCTGTTCAGAACTCATCGCGGACAGGGTGACTAGTCACAGGGTAAGTTCCCAGGTAAGTGGGACAGGCAAGGCTCTCGGTTGAGACAATAAGGTTCCCGGTTAACAGGGACAAGCTTACTTAGGACAATAAGGTTCCTGGTTAACAGGGACAAGCTTATTTAGGACTATGGGTAACACCACATCGGCGCAGACGCTTCAACAGGCTCTCAAAAGCCTGCTGAAAGTATGTTACCTTTGGGCCAACGTCAGTGTGTGTTTGGCCCCCATTTTTGTTTATTGTTTATAACGATACTGCTAGCAATAATAGTATCCAGCTTGCTTTTTGTAATTATTCCAGGTGCTGGAACGCGTCCACCCATCCTTTAGCTATAGTAACCCGGGTACCACGTTTTGTGCCCTGGCCAGTAGAGGCCCCCTCAGCTATGGCTTTGTTTAGGCAAAAAAGGGATTTCGGAATTATCGCAGCTATTGTTAGTGCTATTGCCATTGCCACGGCGGCAGCAACCGCTGCGGCCATTTCTCTAAC
>NW_007260835.1:1664-8888 GCF_000164805.1 Carlito syrichta
TGGTGCGCTATGACTGGACCGCCTCCATATGGGTACCCCAGTGACTAGCCCTTTTCTGTAATGTAACATCCAGTAACTGGGCCTCCTACTTAATTGATGTCTGACTCTTCAGTGATGGGTGCTTCAGTCACAAGATCTCCTCTGTGATGGATGCACCTGTGGCTCTATCTCCTCTAGGATGTGTGCCACAATGACTAACCCTCTTCTGTATTGTCTGGCCCAGTGACTAACCCTCCTCGGTGATTGGTTTCCAAGTGTCTGTCCCTTTGTATGATAGGTGTCCCTGTAACTTTTGCTCTTCTGTAATGTGTTCCCAAACAACTAGCCTTTTTCTGTGATTACCACTCCAGTTATCAGCCTTTCTCTTTGATGGGTGCCAAAGTGACTGATTCTCCTCAGTGATCAGTGGTCCAGTGTGGAGAGCGCGGCCTGAGCCAAGATGGCGCCCGGGACCTCTGCCAAGTCCCATGATTAGGCGCATGATATACCGCCGGGCCCTCCTTCACTGCGCACCGCGCAAGTGCAACGCTGCAGAGCCTATGAACTGCTGACACGCTGGTACGGGACTTGTGGGTGGAGACCAAGGGATATAAGTACGGGACAACGGGGAAGGAGGGAGAAGAAGCTAGAAGAAGAAGGAAGAAGCTGGCATGGTGTAAAGGCTGAATAAACCGCTTTGAGAAGAACACGTTGTTGTTGCCTCCCTGCTGGTCAGGGGTGAGCGACAGTCCAGTGCATGGCCTTTGTCTGTGATGGTGTCTCATTAACAAGCTCGACTTTGTAACCAGTTCCACAGTGACTGGAACACCTTCATATTGGGTACCATAGTGACTGGTTCAACTCTGTGATAGATGTCCCAATGGCTTGCTTTCCTCTGTGATAGTTTCACAAATGAATGGCTCTTCTCTTTTTGGAGTGTACAAATGACTCTCCCTTCTCTGGCATGTGAGTCTTAGTGACAGACTCATCCGTGATGGGTTTCACAGTGATTGGGCCGCTTCTGTGATGGGTGCTTCAGTTAATTGGTCTCCTCTGTTATGGGTGCCCAAAAAACTGGCACTACTTTGTGATTGGTGCCCAACTGATTAGGCCTCCCCTAAAACAGCTGCCCCAGTGACTGGGCCTTCATTGTAATTGGTGCCCTAGGAATAACTATCCTCTTGGATGGGTGGTTGTCCCTCCTGAGTTGGGTGTCTCATTGACTGACCCTCCCATGTGATCATTTTCGCAGTGACTGTCTTTACTATGCAATCTGTGCCCCAGTTACTGGTCATCAGTTTTGATGGGTACCCTAGTGACTGGCATTTTCTATGAGGGTATCCGCAGTGACTAGCCCTCCACTGTGATTGTGTCCCAGTAACTGACTTCCTCTGTGTTTGCCTTTTCAGTAACTGGGTCACCTAAATAATGTGTGCCTTAGTGACATTCCCTCCTCCATTGTTGCTGCTCCAGTGATTGGGTTTTCTCTGTGATGGCTGCCCCAGTGACTGGCCTCCTTCATGATTGTTCACTTATTATCTAGCCCTCTCTTTTTGTGGGAGTACCCATGAATGACCCTCCTGTATTATGATAACCCCAGTAACTGACCTTTCATATGATGATGGTCCCGGTGACTAGCCCTCCTCTATGACTGGGGCCCTATTTACCAGGCTTCTGTATGAGGGCTGCAACAGTGACAAGTCCTCTTCTGTTATAATTATCCCAGTGACTAGCCCTCTTTTCTTCTGCATCTCTTTATAACAGGCCCTCCTTTTTCATGTCTGTCACATTGGCTGGATCTGTTCAATGATACATGGCTCAGTGATTGCTCCTTCTCTCTGATGGGTGCCTTAGTGATTGGCTCACCTTTGTGATAAGTGCCCTAGAGACTGGCACACATATGGGATGTTTTCTCAGTGATTAGGCTTTCTCCATAATTGATTTCAAAGTGACTTGTCGACCTCTGAGATGGATGAGTAGTGAGTAGATGTACTTCAAAATGTGTGCCCTAGTGGCTTGCCCCTCTCTTTCATTGGTGCACCTGTGACTGTGCCTCCTCTGTCATTTGTGCCCAGTGACTGGCCATACTCCATAATGATTTCCACAGTGACTAGCCCTCTTCTGTGAAAGATGTCACTCTTCCTGGGGCTCTACTATTATGGTTGTCCTACTGAGTAGCCCTACTTTGTGAAGGGTGTCCCTGAGACAGGGTCTCTTCCATACTGTGGGCCTCACTGAGTGGGCCTCCAATGTGATCGGTGCAAGAGTGATTGAACTTTATATATGATGGGTGTCGCAGTGATTAGCCCTGCCCTGTGAGGGTGTCACAGTGACTGGGCCTCCTTCATAATAGGTGACCAGTAAATGGGCCATCTCTGTGATTGATACCACAATGACTTCTCACCTGCTGTAATGGGTGTCACAGTGACTAGCCCTTTTCTGTGATGAGTGCCCTCATAACTGGGCCTCTATCAAATGGGTGCCCCAGTGAATAACCCTCCTCTGTGATAGGTGCCCCAGATTCTGGGCTTCTTCCATAATATGTGCTCCATTGACTGGGCCTCCTCAATAATGCGTGCCCCAGTTACTGGCCCTCTTCCAAGGTGGGTACCAAGTGATTAGCTCTACTCTGTGATGCTGTTCTATTAATGACTCCTCCATAATTGGTGCTCCCACGACATGTTCTTCTCTGCAATTTGTGTTCCAGTTACTGACTTTCCCCTGTGATCAATGTGCCAGATACTGGTACTCCTCTATGAAGTGACTGCCCCTCCTTTGTTAAAAATGCCCCTTTGATCAATCTTTCTCAATGATGTGTGCCCCAGTGACTAACTTTTCTCAGTGATTGCTGCCTTAGTGACTGCATCTCCTAAATAATGGGTGCTTCAATGACTAGACTCCTCTCTTATGCGTGCTCCAAGGACTAGGCCGTCTCAGTCATTTGTGGTCCATGTTTGGTTCTCCTTTTTATTGGGTGCCACAGTGATATGCCCTCCTCTGTGATGGGCATTCCTCTAACTTAACCTCCTCCATATTGAATAGCCAAGTGCTAAGCCCTTCTTTGTGATGGGTGTCTCAGTGATTAGTCTTTTTCAGTGACTGGTCCTCCTCTGTGATGGTTCTCCAGTGACTGACTATCCTCCTTAATGGGTGCTTCAGTTACTGACCCTCCTCTTTAATTGGTGACTCAATGACTGACCATCCACTGTGATGATGCCACAGTGATTAGTCCTCTTTTATGATATGTGTCTTTGTAACCAACTGTCTCCAATATGGGTGTCCAGCTACTAGCCCTCTTATGAGATGTGTTCCAGTAACTGAGTCTCCTCCATAATTGCTGTCTATGTGAATAGCCCTCCTCTGCAAGGTATGCCCCAATGACAAGCCATCTGTGATAGACACCACAGTGAATGAGTCTTCTTAATTATGGGTAACTCCATGACTGCCTTTCCTCTGTGATTGCTACCTCACTTACTAGGTCTGCTAAATAATGAGTGCCACAGTTACTAGCCCACGTCTATTGTAGTAACTCCATGTGATTTGTTCTCTAGTAACTTGCCCTTCTCCATTTTGGATGTCCTAGTGACTAGGCCTCCTCTGTAATGGGTATCCCAGGACCTTGGCCTACTCCATATTAGATGCCTCAGTAAAAAGCCTTCCTTTGTGATGTGTGTCACTGTAATTGTCCCTTTTTCATGATTTTTGCCCAGTAACTGTCCCTCCTAGTAAATAGCACTCCTCCATGATGGATGCCCCAGTGACTGGCCTCTATTATTAGTGCCACATTTATTAACCGTCCTCTGTGTGGACCTCCCACTGACTAGCACTCCTCTCGGAATTGGTCCCGTGCCATGTAAGACTCTGGAAAGGGTGTCCCAATTACCCAGTTACTGACCATTCTCAGTTATGAATACAAAAGTGACTGACCCTCCACTGTTATGAGTACCCTGGTGAATGGCCTTCATCTACTATGGGTATGCCAGAAACTACCCTTCCTTTTTGATAACTGCCCCCATTACTGGCTCTCCTCTATGAAATCTGCCTCCTCAGTGACTTGACTCTTCTGAAATAGGTGACACAATGACTGGGCCTCCTCTATGATCATGACCCCAGTGACTGGCTCTCCTCTCTGATAGGGTCCTCAGTGACTGTCCTTCCAATGCTTTTGGTGCCTCACTTACTGGTCCTCTTCATTGATCTGTGCTCCACTACCTGGTTCTAGTCTGTATCCGTGCCCCAGTGACTGATCCTCATCTGTTATGGTTGCTCCAGTTACATGTCTCTTTTGTGTTGGTTTCACCAATTACTAGTCCTCAACTATATTGGCTTTGCCAGCGACTGGCCTTAGTGAGGGGTCCCTCCTTTGTGTTGGTAACCATACTGACTTTACCTCCTCTGTGATGGCTGTCCTAGTTACTAGGCCTGCTCTGGGATCAGAGCCCCAGTCCTGAGCCCAACTAATGGGTGCCCCAGGGACTGACCCTACTCTGTGGTGGGTGCTCACTTAGTAGCCCTCTTCTGTGATGCATTTCTCAATGACTGGATAACCTTTTGATGGGTGCCACAGTGACTGACTCTCCTCTGTGATGTGTGCCTCAGTTACTGGTCCTCCTCTATAACAGCTGCCCCATTGACTGGCATGCCTCTGTGATGGGCGCCCCAGTGACTGGCCTACCTCTGTGATTAGTGCCCAGTGACAGGCCCTCATACATAATGGATGCCCTAGTGACAAGCCCTTCTCTGAGATGGGTGTCACAGAATCTGGCTCTCTTTTATCATGTTTTCTCTTGTGACTAGATTTCCTCCTTGATAGTTGTTCCAGTGACTGGGCCTTCTCATATTGAATGTCCTAATGACTGGTGCTCCTTGATTATGGGTGCCTTAGTGACTGGCCCTCCTTTGTGATGGCTGCCCCAGTGACTGGCTATTGTCTGTGATGGGTACCACAGTGATAGGTCTTTATCTGAGATCAGTGTCTGAGTGAATAGCATTCATCCATCATTAATGCTCTAGTGAGTAGCCCTGTTCTGTGATGGTTGCCCCGGTGAATGGCTCTTCTCTAATGTTTACTCCAATAACTTGGTCTCCTGAATAATGTGTGTCCCAGTGACTGACACCTTCTGTAATTGGTGCCAAAATGACTGGTTCTCTTCTATGGTGGAATCCCAAGTGTCTGGCCCTCCTCTGCAAATGATGCCTCAGTTATTGGGACTTCTCCAGAATGAGTGAGTCCAGAATGAGTGGACCTCCTACATTATAGTGCCCCAGTGATGCGACCTCTTTTGTAATTGGTGCCACAGTGACCGGCCCTCCTTCATAATGGTCGCCCCAGTGACTTGTCATGCATTGTAATGGGTGTCCCAGTGACTGGGCCTCTTCCATAATGTCTGCTTCAGTGACTGAACTTACCTTGGGTTTAGTGTTCCAGTGACTGCTCTTCATATTTGAAGTGCACCCCAGTACTAGCCCTCCACTATGATTGGTATGAAATTGACAGAACCTCATCTGTGATGTCTCTCCCATGCTTGGTTTTCCTCTATAAATGTGTTAAATTGAGCTTCCCTTGTGATTGATGCTCCAGTGACTAGTTCTCCTTTAACTGGGTGTCCTAGTGACTAACTAGTCTCCTTGATGGTGTTCCAATAACTTGATCTCCTCCATTACTGGTGTCCTAGTGACTAGCTCTCCTCTGTGATGGGTACGACATTGACTGAGTCTCCTCAGTGATGGGTGCCTCAGTGATAGACCCTCTTGTTTGACCTGAGCACCAGTGACTGGGTCTCCTCTTTATGGATAGTTCCGTGACAGGTCCTCCTCTGTGGTGGGAGCCTAAGTGGCTGTTTCTACTCTTTAATATTTTCCTGAGTGACTAGATTTCCTCTGTGATGTGTGTCACAGAGACTGACATTTCTCATGATGTCTGCCCCATTTAACGACCTTTATATGTGATGTGTGCACTTCTCTATAATATGTGTCCCAGTACTGGCACTTCTCTGTTATGGATGCCCTAATGACTGAACCTAATTCATAATGAGTGCTTCAGTGACTGGCTTCCCTCCATAATGAGTGCCTCAATGACTGTCCCGCATTTGTGATAGGTGTACAGTGACTTCCCTTCCACTGTGATGGGTGTCCCAGTGACTGACCATCATCTGATATAGGTGACCCTGTGGCTGTGCCTCCTATGAAATCAGTGCCTCAGTGACTAACCATGCCCTGTCATGGGTGTCCCAGTGACTACCCCTCTTCTCTTATGGGTGCACCCTTGATTGGCCCCCATCTGTGATGGGTGCAGAAGTGACTGCTTTCTCTGTTATGGGTGCCCAATGACTGCTGCTCCTCTGTGATGAGTGTCCTAGTGACTAGATCTTTTCTGAGATTGGTGCCCCACTGTCTCGCCATCTTCTGTGTTGGTTCTCATGTAATTGACCTTTATAGGTGATGAGTAGCCATTGACTACACCTCCTGTATTATGGAAGCCCAAGTAACTGGCCCTCCTCTCTGATGTGTGCCCCAATGACTAAACCTCCTCTGTGATGGGTGTTACAGTGACTAGACTTCCTACATAATGGGTGCTCCAATGACTAGTCTTCTTTTGTGATGAGCATCCCAGTAATTGACTCACTCTATGATGATTTTCTCAGTGATTGTTCTCTTTCTATAATATTTGCTCCAGTTACTGACCCTCTTTGTGATGAGTGTCCCAATGACTGGCCCTCATCTGAGAGGTGTGCCCAGTGACAGGCCCTCTTCTCTAACAGCTTCCTAGGTGACTGGACCTTCTCTGTGATTGGTTTCCCAGTGACTACATCTTTACTGTTATGAATGCCCAGTAAATTCTCCTCCTCTGTGATGTGTATCTCAATGACTGCCCATCCTCTGTGATGGATATCCCAACAATTAGCCCTCCTTTGTAATGTCTTCTCCAGTTACTAGCCCCTCTTTGTGATTTGGGTCCCTCCTCTGTGATGGCAACCCCAGTAACTGGCTCTCCTCTGTTACGTGTGTCCCAGTTACTGCCGATCCTCCATAATGTTTGTCCCATTGGTTAGGCTTCATCTGTGCTGGTAGCCACAAAGACAAGCTTTTGTCTGTAGTGGGTTTCCCAGTGAATAGGCATTCTCATTTATGCACTCCTTTGTGACTGGAACTCCTCTGTGATAGGTACACAAGATACTGGCCCTGCTAAGTGCAGGGAGTCACAGTCACTGTCCCCCCTCTGTGATGGGTGCCCCATTGATAGGC
>NW_007260836.1:0-3991 GCF_000164805.1 Carlito syrichta
CTTATATTTAGCAAAAGCCGTGCAGTTGCCTGTATATGAATACTCCTGTTCACAGATATATGCGTCGAAAGATTGATTCTTGTTTAGATCTTATGAAGACGCCGTGTACTTTTAGGGGATTGAGAAACATATCACCCAGATTCCTTCTTCTTTATAGGAAAAGTCAGTGTAGTTGCCTGTATAAGTGGATTTAATTTTGTAGGTTATTCTTCAAAAACCCAAATTTGTATTTAGCCCTTAGCAAGACACCCTGAAGTTTTTTGGGGGATGGAGGACACGTGTAAACATGATTCCTTATTCTCCTTTAGCAATACACAGTGCAGTTTCCTGTATATGAGTACTGCCATTATCCAATTACTACTCCCAAAACCTGAATGTTGGTTACCTCTTAACAAGATGCTCTGTAGGTTTTTGGGATGGAGTACTCGTGTAAGCAAGATTCCTTATTCTTGCGAAGCAACAGATTGTGTAGTGATCTGTATATGAGGACTCCCATTACTGAAATTCAAGCTTCATTGTCAGCAAGACGCAAAGATATTCCCTGGTGACCTAGAATTCCAGTTGTTTTGATATCAAGAGAAAGACTCGCATAAAGTTCTTGAGGAATTGGAACCCAAGATTCCTGGTCCGTTTTCAAAAGACACACTAAATATATGGCGGCATAGATGCCCAGATTGCTGTTTAAACCTTTTCAAGAGACCTTGTAGATTTAGGCGATTGATAACTCCATGAACCGAATTCCCTTTCCGTTCTCAGCAAGATGTCCTGATTTTCCCTGTCCATGTGGATTCCAAAAGTCTGTTTACAAAATGCAGATGACCAGATGTTTCCTAGGGACGTGGATTCCATGAATCCTGGTTACATTTTAATAATTCGCACTAAATATTTGGCAACTGCAAAACCCTCTTCCACACTACAAATAAAATACAAACGGAAATTTAAGGATTACCAAGTTCATCTTGAGACCAAAGTTACATCCAAATACGGTAAGATGATACTTTTTTTCCAAGAAACTGGCCTTAATTGTCGCGAGGATCCTAAGGGACTTGTACTACCAGATACCCGATTACAACTCTCAAGAGGACCAGAATGTTGTTGGAGTCCTGAAATGACTGATTCATAATACCCACAAGCTAAATATCTCCACAATATGAGATGAGCTCGAGGTCTTGACTCTTGTTTATTCCGCAGCAAGACACCCTGAGAATTTTTGGTTGTGGACTAGTGTATCACAGATTCCTTATTCTTCCTTAGTGAGGGGTCATGTAATGTCCTGTATATGAGGACTCCCTTTCCCCAGAATCCGGTTTGGAAACCCTGATTCTTGTTTTGCCATTAGCAAGATGTCATGTAGATATTGTGAAGGAGGAACCATTTAAAAGATGTTTTTTAGTTTACCTTATCTAGAGATCACATAGTTTCTGCATATGAGGACTGCTATTACCTATGTTCCAGCTTCTAAACCCTGATTCTTGTTTAGTCCACAGCAGATGTCCTGTTGATTTTAAGGACTTAGGACTGCTATAACCCCAATTCTTTTTCTTCCTTGGCAAGGGACTGTGTATTTTCCTGTATATTAGGACTCTCAGTAGATATATCCTGCTTCAAAACTCTGATTCTTTTTAGAACTTTCCAAGATGCTCTGTAGATTTTTGGGATAGAGGACTCGTGTAACCCAGATTCCTTATTCCTTCTTAGCAAAAAGTCATATCTTTGCCTGTAAATAAGGACTGCATTTTCCACACTCATGCTCGAAAACACCATGATTCCTGTGTAGCCCGTAGCAAGATGACCTTAAGCTTTTTTGGGATTGATGACACGCGTAACGCAGATTCCTTATTCTTACTTTGCAATAGGCAGTGAAGTTTCCTTGATGTGAGGACTCCCATTACCCAGTTTCCTACTTCCAAAACCTGATTCGTGGTTACATCTTAGGAACTCGGTCTGTAATTTTTGGGATTGAGGACTCATATAAGGAAGATTCCTTATACTTCCTTAGCAATATGACGTGTAGTTTCCTGTATATGACGACCTCCATTACCTAGCTTCCTGCTTCACTCAATAGGATGCCGAGACAGTTCCTGGAGACCGAGAATTCCAGTCTTCTGGATATCAAGAGAAAGACGTCCATAAAGTTCTTTGGGAACTGGAATACAAGATTCCGAGATTCCCTTCGCAAGACCTTCCCAAAATGTGAATATTCCAAACCTAAAACCCCATTTTCTACCTGCCCACCCACAATAATTTTCTGTAATTTAATGTCACCTGAATCAAGGAATTTTGTACCAATATACCTTTTGATTCTGGGGAATAAGATTATGGTCGTAGATGGTCCCAGGATACAAGAGGATTTCTAGGGCAAAATCCTTGATTACAACTAACAAGAGGACCAGAAAGATCCTGAGGATCTTTAATGACAGATTTAGCGTATCCACGGAGCAAGTAGCTCTGAAAAGGTAGGGACCCAGAAGCCCAGATTGCTGATTAAACCTTATCAAGTGGCCCTGTAGATTCCGGAAATTTAGATCTCCTAGAACCGGATTTCCTTTTAACTCTCAGGAAGATGCCCTGATTTTTCCTGTCGATGTGTATTCGACATTCAATATATCAAAACACAGATGGTCAGAATTTTTCTAGGGTCGTGGATTCCATGATTCCTGGTTACCATTAAAAGAACGTAGTAAACATTTGGCAAGTGCAAAACACTTGTCCCGTCTCAAAATAAAAAGAGACAAGGAAGTGAAGGATTACAGGGTCCTCCTTAAGACCAGAGTTATATTCAAATATGGAAAGAAGATTCTTTTTGCCCTGGATCTGGCCTTAATTGTTCCTAGGAACATAACGGCCTTGGAGTGCCCAATACCCATTTACAACTTTTAAGAGGACAGAATTTTGCTGAAGTCCTCAAATGACCGATTCATAATTTCCGCATTCTAAATTGTTCTGAAACATTTGGGAGCTCAAAGCTCTGTTTCTTGTTTGTCCCATAGCAGACACCCTGGAATTTTTTGGATTGAGGACGCGTACAACAATGATTCTTTATTTGTACGTAGTTAGAGGCCGTGTAGTGTCCTGTATGAGAGGACTCTCTTTCCCTAGATGCCTGTTTGGAAACCCTGATTCTTGTTTAGCCCTTAGTAAGACGCCTTGTTGCTTTTTTGATAGAGGAAGCATGGAAAATAGATTTTTTCTTTTTTTCTTAGCAAGAGGCCATGCAGTTTCCTGTATATGAGGATTGCTATTACCCACATTCATGCCTCGAATCCCTGATGCTTCTTTAGCCGTCATCAAGGTGCCCTGTAGTTTTTCAGGACTGAGGACTCGTATAACCCAGATTCCTTATTTTTTGCAACAGCCTGGCGGTTGCCTGTATATGAGAACTCCTGTTCACAGATACTGGCATTGAAAGCTTGATTCTTGTATAGATCTTAGGATGACGCCGTGTACATTTTTGGGGATTGAGAAAATATGTCACCCACATTCCTTATTCTTTCTTAGGAAAAGTCAGTGCAGTTGCCTGCATCTAAGGATTTCATTTCCCAGTTTATGCTTCAAAAATCCAATTCGTGCTTAGCCATTAGCAAGAAACACTGAAGTTTTATTGGGATGGAGGACACGTGTACACCAGATTCCTTATTCTCCTTTAGCAATAGACAGTACAGTTTCCTGTATATGAGAACTCCCATTATCCTGAATGGTGTATATGAGGACTCCCACTAACCACCTGAATGGTGGTTATCTCTTAGCAAGACTATCTGTAGGTTTTTGGTATGGAGGACTCGTGTAACCAAGATTCTTTATTCTTCCAAAGTAACAGGTCGTGTAGTGTTCTGTATATGAAGACTCCCATTACAGAAATTCCTGCTTCATTCTCAGCAAGACACCAAGATGTTTCCTGTTGACCTAGAATTCCAGTTGCTTGGATATCAAGAGAAGACTCCCATAAAGTTCTTGAGGAATTGGAGCCCAAGATTCCTGGACCTTTTTCAAA
>NW_007260836.1:4076-5347 GCF_000164805.1 Carlito syrichta
AATAAATATTTAGCAACTGCAAAACCCTCGGCCCCTCTCCAAATAAAGTACAAACGGAAATGTAAGGATTACCAATTTCATTTTAAGACCAAAGTTACATCCAAATACGGCAAGATTATACTTTTTTCGGGGAAACTGGCCTTAATTGTCCCGAGGAACCTATGGGACTTGTACTACCAGATACCCGATTACAACTCTCAAGAGGACCAGAATGTTGCTGGAGTCCTGAAATGACTGATTCATAATACCCACAAGCCAAGTATCTCCGAAATATGAGATGAGCTCTAAGCCTTGATTCTTGTTTATACCACTGCAAGACACCCTGAGAATTTTTCGGACAGTGGACTACTGTATCACAGATTCCTTATTCATCCTTAGCGAAGGGCCGTGTAATGTCCTGTATATGAGGATGCCCTTTCCCCAGAATCCTGATTGGAAACCCTGATTCTTGTTTTGCCATGACCAAGATGTCATGCAGATGATCTGAGAGAGGAACCGTGTAAAACAGGTTTCTTATTTCTCCTTAGCTAGAGATCGTGTATATTCTGTATATGAGGACTGCTGTTACCTATGTTCCAGCTTCTAAACCCTTATTCTTATTTAGCACATCAGATGGCCTGTTGATTTTCATGACTGATGTATGCTACAACCTCGATTTTTTTCTTCCCTGTCAAGGGGCTGTGTATTTTCCTGTATAATAGGATGCTCATTAGATACATCCTGCTTTGAAACTCTTATTCCTTTTTAACACTTTCCAAGAAGCTTGTAGATTTTTGGCTTTGAGGACTCGTGTTACCCTGATTCCTTATTCTTTCTTAGCAAAAGGTCATGTAGTTGCCTGTATATAAAGACTCCTTTTCCCAGATTAATGCTCGAAAACACCATTATTCGTGTTTTGCCCATAGCAAGACGACCTGAATTTTGCTTGGGATTCAGGACACGAGTAACACAGATTTCTTATTCTTACATAGCAATAGGCAGTGAAGTTTCCTGTATATGAGGACTCCCATTACCCAGATTACTACTTTAAAAACCTGATTCGTGGTTACGTCTTAGGAAGACGGCCTGTAGTTTTTGGGATTGAGGACTCATATAAGGAAGATTCCTCATACATCCTTAGAAATATGATGTGTAGTTTCCTGTATATGATGACCTCCATTACCCAGCTTTCTGCTGCATTCTGCAGTATGCCAGGAGAGTTCCTGGAGACCGAGAATTCCAGTTTTTTGGATATCAAGAGAAAGACGTCCATAATGTTCTTTGGGAACAGG
>NW_007260837.1:0-5565 GCF_000164805.1 Carlito syrichta
ATGTTAACTTAGAGTTTTAACTATTGAATTAAGTAAAAACCTTAACGATTAATCTTTATCTTGTCAGTGAAAACAGTTATAAATCACCCACATAACTCCTATATAAGAGATAGAACTTAAAATGAATTCATAATGAACTTACTATAAACTTGTGCTTCTAAAAAACCTTATGTCTAAACACTAAACTACATAATTCTAAATCAAATAAGGAGTGAGTATACTTATACCATTTATTACTTAAGCAATATCTAGTAACTTATAACCAAGTGAAAGAAAGCATTCTTGATGTGCTTCAGAGTTTAACCCTTGCATATGTTAGAAAAGGCCAAGTGGCATAGTGGGAAAATGGATAAATGAACTATGACATTCTCAGGTTAGCTGTGAGTACTTCACATAAACATGCCATTTTCTTCTTCCACGACTGCACAGAATTTCTTCAGTCGTACCAACAGCAAGGATGGAAGATAGAAGGGCCTCTGCTGCCCAGACTCGCTTTGTTGCCGGGGGTCCTCAGCACACCTGGACTTTGTCAATCAGGCGAGCCTCCAAGGCTGGGTCCCAACAGATTTTGTTCTTTCTTATGGCTACATAGTATTCATCATTTATATGTGCCACATTTTTTTAATCCAATCTTCTTTTGATGGACAGCATGGTTGGTTCCAGGTTCTTGCTATTGTGAACAATGCTGCGATAAACATTTGTGTGCAGGTATCTTTTTAATAGAGTGAGTTGAGTTCTTCAGGGTATATTCTCAGTAGGGGGATTGCAGGGTCATATGGAAGGTTGATATTTAGAGCTGTTACAATCGCCACACTGCTTTCCACAGAGGTTGCACCAGTTTGCAATCTCACCGACAGTGTAGAAGTGTTCCCTTTTTGCCACACCCTCTCCAGCAACTGTTATTTTTGAGTTATTGATAATTGCCATTCTGACTGGAATAGGTGGTATCTCAGTGTGGTTTTGATTTGCATCTCCCTGATGATTAGTGAGGTTGAACATTTCTTCATGTGTCTGTTGGCTGCTCGAATGTCTTCCTTTGAAAAGTGTCTGTTCATATCTTTTGCCCATATTATAATGGGTTTGTTTGGTTTTTTTCTTTTTAGCACGTTTGAGTTCCTTGTAGATTCAAGATGTTAAGCCTTTGTCAGACCTGGAATTGTCAGATACTTTTTCCCAGTCTGTAGGCTGTCTCCCTGCTCTCTTGAGGGTTTCTTTGGCTTTGCAGAAGCTTGTCAGTTTATTGAGGTCCCACTTGTCTATCTTATCTCTTATGGCTTCTGGGTTTCGGGTTTTGTTCAGGAATTGGATGCCAGTTCCAATTTCCATGAGGGTATGTCCTTCCTTTTCTAAGGTTCTTATGGTTTGAGGTTTGACATTTAGGTTTCTGATCAATTTGGAGTTAATTTTTGTATATGTGGATAGATAGGGGTCCTGTTTCAATCTTCTGCATGTGATCAGCCAGTGTTCACAGCACCATTTACTGAATACGTTCTCCTCTCACCAGTGTTACGTGGTGGAAACTTTGTCGAAGATGAGTTGGTTGAGGAACTGATGTTTCACATCTGGAATCTCAATTCTATTCGATTGATCTATATGCCTGTTCCTATACAAGTACCAAGCTGTTTTGATGATTGTTGCTTTATAGTAAAGTTTGAAGTCTGGTGATGTGATACTGCCTGATTTGTTATTTTTTGTTTGTTTGTTTTTATTTTTTCTGAGGATTGTTCTGGCTGTTCTTGGTCGTTTGTGTTTCCATATGAATTCCTGTGTTGTTTTTTCTAGGTCTGAGAGGATTGTTGCTGGTAATTTGGTGGATTTTGCATTGAATCTGTAGATTGTCTTAGGTAAGATGGACATCTTCACAATGTTGATTCTTCCAACCCATGAGCATGGGATAGTTTTCCACTTGTTTATGTTATGTTTGAGCAGAGTTTTATAGTTTTCATTGTAAAGGTCTTTCACGTCTCTGGTTAGGAAGATGCCAAGGTATTTCTTTTTTGTGGCTATTGTGAATGGAATTGTGCTTTTTATTTGGGTTTCTGTTTGTTTCTTATTGCTGTAAAGAAATGCAATTATCTTTTTTTTTTTTTTGAATTGGAGTCTCACTCTTTCGCCCAGACTGGAATGCAGTAGCTGCTCCTGGCCACCGCAGCCTCGACCTGCTGGGCTCTGGCGATCCCTCCACCTTGGCCTTCCAAGTCACTGGGATTACAGGCTTGTGCTCCCATGCCCAGCTAATTTTTGATTTATTGTAGAGACAAGGTCTTGCCTGCCCAGGCGAGTCTCGAACCCATGGGTGCAGGCAATCCACTCACTTCAGCCTCCCACAGGCACAGGATTACAGGCTGAGCCACCGAGCCCGGCTAAATGCAATTATCTTTTGCACATTTATTTTATATCCTGAGACTTTGCCAAAGGCCTTTATCAGTGTAAGGAGGTTTTTCACAGATTCTCTTGGGTTTTCAAGATATACAATCATGTCATCTACAGAGAGAGATAACTTGACTTCCTCTTTTCCTATATGGATACCCCAATTGCCTTCTCTTCTCTGATTCCTCTATCCAGGACTTCCAATACTATATTGAACAGAAGGGGTGAGAGAGGGCACCCTTGTCTTGTTCCAGTTTTCAGGGGAAATGGTTCCAATTTTGTACATTTAGGAGTATGCTGGCTGTGGGTTTAAGGTAGATGGCTTTTACTATTTTGAGATATGCTCCCCATATGCCTAGATGTTCGAGGGTTTTTATCAAGAAGGGGTGATGGATTTTATCAAAAGCTTTTTCTGCATCTAATGATAAAATCATGTGGTTTTTTGTTTTGATATCTGTTGATGTATTTAATTACGTTTATGGCTTTATGAATGTTGAAACAGCCTTGCATCCCAGGGATGAAGCCTACTTGGTCATGATGGATGATTTTTGCGATGTATTGTTGAATCCGGTTTGCTAGGATCTTGTTGAGAATTTTAGCATCTATGTTCATCAAAGATCTTGGGCTGTAATTCTCTTTCTTTGTTGGGTCATTACCTGGCTTAGGTATCAATGTGATGTTAGCTTCGTAAAATGATTTGGGGAGAGTTCCATCCTTCTCAATTGCCTGAAATACTTTCAGTAGAATTGGGATCAGCTCCTTCTTAAATGTCTTGTAGAATTCTGCTGGAAAGCCATCTGGTCCAGGGCTTCTTTTTGTAGGTAGTTTTCTTATTACATAGTCAATTTCCTTGATAGTTATTGGTCTATTTAGGGTGTCAATTTCTTCTTGTTTCAATCTAGGCAGATTGTGGGATGATGGAAAGTCCACCATTTCCTTGAGGTTTTCAAGTTTGTTTCCATACAGGTATACATAGTAGTCTCTAATGATCTTTTGTATTTCTTCAGGGTCAGATGTGGCTTCATCTTTTGTGTTTCTGACTGTGCTTATTTTGTTTTTTTCTATCTTTTTCTTGGTCAGTCTAGCTAGGGGACCATCGATTCTGTTTATCCTTTCGAAGAACCAGCTTTTTGTTTCATTGATTTTTTTTCTATTATCTTTTTATCTTCTGTGTCCTGGATTTGGGCTTTTATTTTGGTGATCTGGATTCTTCTGTTGAAATATGGGTTTTTGTGGTCTTGCTTTTCCAGCTTCCTTAGGTGAGTTGTTAGGCTGTTAATTTGTGCTCCTTTCATCTTATTCATGTGTGGTTGTAGGGATATAAATTCCCCTCTTACTTCAACTTTCAAGGCGTCCCAGAGGTTTTGTCAAGATGACTCTTCATTTTTATTGTTTCCAGGTGTCTTTTGATCTCTGTTTTGATTTCATCATTGACCCAGGAGTTGTTTAGAATCATGCTGTTTAGTGTCCATGTCTTTGTGGGTTTGGGGGCACCTTGTTGGTGTTAATGTTTATTTTTATTCCATTGTGATCCTAGAAGGCGAATGGTAAATTTCCGGTCCTTTTAAATTTGCTTATGCTTGATTTGCTACCAATTATGTGGTTGATCTTAGAATATGATCCATGCGGTGATGAGTAGAATGTGTATTCTGTGGTCTTTGGATGCAGTGTTCTGTAGGTGTCAATTAAGTTCATTTGGTCAAGACTCACATTGAGATTCCGGATCTCATTGCTGATTTTTTTTATCTGTCTAGGGTTGTGAGTGAGGTATTAAAGTCCCCAGTTATGATGGTGTTAGAGTCAATATATTTCTTTAGTTTTCCTAGAAGTTGTTTTATGAAAGTTGGCACAACTATGTTGGGTGCATATATGTTTAGGATAGATATTTCTTGTTGATGGAGTGAACCTTTTATCATTATGTAGTAGCCCTCTGTATCTTTTTAAATTTTTGATAGCTTAAATGGTACGTTGTCTGAAATTAGGATCACGACTCCTCCTTTTGTGTTCCATTTCCCTGAAAATTTGTTTCCCATCCTCTTACTTTGAGTCTGTGCATGTCCTTTCTAGTGAGATGGGTCTCTTGAAGGCAGTATATTGTAGCCTGGTGATATTTTATCCATTTTGCCATTCTATGTCTTTTCAGTGGTGCATTTAGTTCATTCACATTCAGGCTAATTATTGAAATGTGAGAGTTCATCACTATCATAGAGTTCTTACAGAGTTGTTGTTCTTCCACTTGGTTTTTTGTCTTTCTTCTCGTTTTGGGGTTGGTTTATGTGTATTTTATTCTTTTCCCAGTACTCTTGTGAAGAACGTTGTTCTTTTTTCCCTTTCTTCTGTGTTTATACTTTCTTAAGTGTTTCATGTAGAGGTGGTTTGGTGGCAGTGTAAGTTCTTAGGGATTGGATATCTGGGAAAGATTTTAATTCTCCCTCATTGATGAAGCTTAACTTGGCCTGATAGGCTATTCTTGGTTGAAATTGTTTATCTTTTAGGACTTTGAAGATAGAGCTCCAAGCTCACCTAGTCTGCAGGGTTTCTGTAGATAAATCTGCTGGTATTCCAATTGGTCTTCCATGGTAGGTGATCTGGCCTCTTTCTCTTGCTGCCTTTAGGATTTTTTCTTCTATGCCTACTTTGTTTAGGCGAATTATTATGTGTCTAGGAGTTGGTCTTCTCATTTGTTGTCTTGCAGGGGTTCTCTGAATCTCTTGTGTTTGAATTTTTGCATCACTGATTAGATAAGGGGAGTTTTCTTAAATGATCTCATGGAAAGTTTGTTCCAGTGTGGTCTCTGTCTTTCTGTCTCAGTAAGCCCAATTACTCTTAGGTTCAGTCTCTTGAAGTAATTGCTCATCTCTGGAAGGTTTTGTTCTGTCTTTTTGAGCTTATTTTCTGTGTTTTTAAGAGTTTGGGTTAGTTCTATATTTTGGTCCTCAAGCTTTGAGATTCTTTCTTCTGCTTGGGTAATTCTGCTTTCCATGATTGTCAGTTTGTTATTTATTTCATTCACAGTATTCTTTTTTACTGTTATCTCGAATATCAGCTCCTTCCTAGTTTCTTCTTGTCTCTCCTCAATTCTTTTTAATCTTTCCATTAATGTTTTGATACCTAGGTTTGTAGTTTGGGACCAGTCATTCTGAGGGCTCTTCGTTGTTTGTATTCTGAAGTCAGTTTTTCTCAGCGTCTGCCCTC
>NW_007260838.1:0-636 GCF_000164805.1 Carlito syrichta
GGGCCAAAGGTACCCTGAGACCAGGGAAGTGGGGACACATGCCAGGACAGTGTGCCCTGGGTGGCCCAACCTTTGCTAGAGCCGACAAGGTTACATACGTTTGTCACTCTTGGCTGTAGCTTTGTGTTTCCTGTCTCCTGCAGCCCCCTGTTCCATCATTATGATACCAGCCGCTTCCGTGAGGTGCTATGTCCAGACCCCCTCTGTGCAGTCTGTAATAGAGCAAGTGCCGAGGTCAAGCGAATGCTGGTCCAGGTGTCTCTGGATTGGGCAGCCCCCGGATCTGTGACTGAGGCATCATCTACTCTCGCCCAGATCCACTTGACAACCTCTCCCGATGACCTAACAGCAGCCCCTGCATCTGGGCCTTCCCCACCTCCCCCCTCTGATCTCTCCCCTACCCTGACGACCCTGGCAGCTGACCTACCTTCTCCCTCGCCACCCGGTGACTCTCTGCCACCAGAGCCTGCTCTGTCCTTGGATCCCAAAGTCCCTGTGGACCAATCCCCATCCCACCCACCACATCAGATTCAGAGAGCAGATCCCGATGGGTCTGCAAAGCAACCTGAGGATGCTCCATCTCCAAACACCATCTGCTCACGTGACTCCTCCCTTGCCCAAGATGTCTGCCCCTTA
>NW_007260838.1:1063-1793 GCF_000164805.1 Carlito syrichta
TACAGCCGGGGACCCCCTCGTTCCTCAGCCCTGACATTCTGGCCCTCTTGGAGAGGCAAGTCAGAGAGAGGGGGGATTTTCAGATGTGGCAGGACAAGAAAATAGGATCTCTTCCAACACAACTTAACTCACATTAGCAACGCAATACTTCAGAGAAAAGGTTAGCCTCTCTCGTAGACAAGCAAGCCTCAGCGGTCTCCCTTCCCTATTGGGCCAGCAAAGGCCAACTGGAGGAGCTGCTCTTGTATCAGCAGCCCCCATGTTCTGAGAACGACAAGGATCATTCAGAGCATAAAAATGTCCGGTTCTGCTGGGGTCTCCCATCTCTGCACAGCGAATCTCTGCACTCTGTTGTCCCAGGTGGCTCTTCCTCACTCTTGGTGGTCTTCAACAGGATCTCAAGTAGCTCCATGGTACCAGAATCTGCAGGACCTCCCCAACCCCAGCCTCCGTCTTGGGCTGAGACCCAAACTCAAGCCCCGCCTCAACCTGGGCCCCAACCTCCGCGTCTCCCTCTCAGTGGGGTCAGTCTGAGGCCCAGCTTCAGTCCCCACTCCCAACCCCGCTTCCTAGTCCTCTGTCCCAGATTAGAATCTGTGGTGTGAGCTTCCGTAGAACACAGAGTGCGCAACTGCTTTTTCCCTCTGAAATTCACCACCTGGAGTGGAATGTGTTGCAGAAAGAACTGGAAAGAATGTGGGGTTTGCCCCCTGTGGTCCAGAAATCTCAG
>NW_007260838.1:2104-5048 GCF_000164805.1 Carlito syrichta
GAAGAAGGGGCAGACACGCAGCCAGAAGACTGGCTCCAAAGGTCATCTGTTGAGCGACCCAGAGACGTCTTCAGAGGAGGACCTTGAGTTGAACTCTGGGAAAGACCTAGAAAGTCACCCGACAGAGAGGAGCTTAAGAGCCTCGGCGGCGAGCCTCCTTCAGAAACAACTAGAAAATGCCCTGACGGTGCACTTGAGGAAAAACTCTGCGGAGATATTCGTGACTGGATCCCGGAGACCGTGCACAGCTCATTTCATAGTATCAAGCAGACACTGCCTCTTCCTGAGAAATCCCACGGCCCGATGGAACGCAGAAACTCGACACCACTGTGAGCAAGGACTACTGCCTCCATGCCTCCCAGGAGGTTGTCTTCCTCAGTTCCAGCAAACAGAAGATGTTGGAAGACCACATTCACCGTTTCTGTTCGAGGATGCTGTGGGGCCTTCCCTCCAGGGTCCGTGAATCCCTCGAAATCTTTCACTTGAAAGAGACCGCATCGCAGCCCTTTTCCCATTCCGGGGTTCCCTCCTCAGCCAGCTTTGTTTCTGGGGTGGATTCCAAAGATGGGGCCTCCGGGCCTCTCAGAAGAAGCTCTAAAGCTTTCCAAGGAGAAAAGATAGGAAGAACAAACCCGGTCCCCAGCCCGGATGATCCTCGGCCTGTCGGCTCCTCGGTGAGCAAAGAAAGTCAGAGGATCGTGAGACAACTGCCCTCTGAACCGGACCCCAAGCAAACAAAGACCGTGCAGCCGCTTGAGGACGGCAGGCAGACTTTTCTGCCCCGCCCCCGCAGCATCGTGGACAAAGTGAGTCAGGCACGCAAAGGGCAAGCGAGTTCCCTGCCGTCACCTGTGCAGAACCGAGTCCCACTTGCACGGGGAGCTGCCTCTGCTGGGACGACGAAGGACCAGAAATGTATGACGGATCTTGGGAAGTTCCCAGAGGAGAACCTGGGCCGTGGGCATACGACGGATGTTTCCTGCCCCCGAGAACCCCTTTCCTCCGGTGTGAAGTCTGGGAAAACTCAGCACAAGGCGGAACTGCAGGTCCAGGCGGAGCCTGCCTGGGGCATCCCTGCCACTACATGGCTCCCTCCAGTAAAGCAATGCGTTCCAAGGCCCACAGCCAAGAAGCCGCCTTTGTGGGCCAGGGTTATCCTACAAGAATTAGACAGGCCAGGGACAAAGAGGGAAAACCCCAGTAAGTCATGGCATTGAAGGACCAGAAAATGTGTCCGAGGCATCCCCCATCCATGCACCAGAGGACGCCCGTGTCCCCTGCAGACCTCACCGCCAGGTGTCAAGTAGGCCGAGTGTCTCTGAGGGCCCCCACCCGTGCTGGTAGCTCTATGTCCATAGTTTTGTCTTTATTTTTTAGGCAGAAAATGCCTCCCAAGCATTTCCAGGACGGAAAATTGTCCTCCCCACAAAAATAACTCATTCCTTGTTGAGACTATTACTTCTCCCCAATAAATGTTCGAATAAAAGTGGCGTCTCTTCTGTGGACTGCGTTGGGGGCCTAGGGCTTGGGTTCCCCAGAACTTGGCTTTAGGCAAATACGGGGATTAGGTCAGCCTCCTCCTCTGGCTTCTAAAAGGTGACCAGTTCCCTAAACCCTTTGTGGAAGAATGGGTTCATGTGCGTCTCTGAAGAAGTCTGAGGAGGTGGACTCCGTGTCCTGCCTCTTAGCTTCCCCTTAATGACATGGTATGGCAGCCTGCACTTTCGTCCTCCTTGACTGTTTCACATCTTTTAGTAAGGAAGATGGGTCTTGTATATCTGAAGAGAGGGTCAGAGATAGATACATTTTTCTGAAAATGGGGGTTTTACCATTTTCCAGACACATTTGTCAGTGATCCGAGGCCCACACGTGGGTGGGAGTGTTTGAGGTTATTGCTGCAGTGGATCCCAGGCTGGCTGGGGTGGGGTCTTCGGAGCAGGTTGAATGTTGCTGAACAACCTGTCGTGCAGGACATGTTCACGTGTTGGGGAAGCATATTTTTGACCTTGACGTTGAGGTTTTCCTACCAGAAAGTCACCTTGGGGTGGTGCTGTTTTTCCTGGGTATTTCTTCGGGCTGCTTGAATTGATGACATCTTTGCAAAAGAAGCACCAGCTGTCAGTGGCAGGGATGTTGACTAGGCAGCCACTTACCTCCGAGGGGAAAATAAAGCTGAGAGCAAGCAAAGATCTTTTAGAGTGAGTGGGAAAGCAAGAAAAGAAAAAGATGGGAAAGAATGACCTTGCTGGCAGAACAAAAGTTTGTGCTCATCATCTGATATCATGACCCCGCTCCCCCTTTTCCCAATCTGATCCAAGCACGCCGTCCTTGAAGCTGACGAGGACACCGCAGAGCTGACTTTTGGCAGAAGTGAACATAGGGCTGGTCTTTGATTACTAAAGCAGGCTCTTGTCAGGCATAGCATCCCTCTCCTTTGGGAAGGTGATCTTGATGTCTTCCTTTCATACATGCCTGATGACAACGTGGAAGGTCTTACCATTAATGTGTCCAGTTCACTTACCAGGATGGAGGTGCCACCCATGATCTTCTTGGGTTTGGTGAAGTACTGTAGACCTCCCCAGAACACGTACACTTCATGATCCAGGTATGAGTCCTGGACTACGCCCTTGGCTTACAGATATTTGGGCTCACTGTGGACTTTTGTGCTGTTGTTGTTTTGGGTTAAAGTCTCCTTCTGGCACCCAGGCTGGAGTGCAGTAGCAGGATCATGGCTCACTGCAGCCTCGGCCTCCTGGGCTCGGGCGATCTCACCACCTCAGCCTCCCAAATAACTAGGATTATCCTTGAGCGCCACCATGCCCAGCCCTCCGCGCGTGTGGCGGACCCTGGGGACGCAGGTCACCCGCGGCCCGGCCCTCCCGCCGTGCTCAGGTCGGAGCCGCGGCCTCCCGGTGTCCGCCTGGCCGGTGTTACCTGGGCGACG
>NW_007260838.1:5143-12940 GCF_000164805.1 Carlito syrichta
CCGCCCTGGCCTGGGGCCGCGGGGAAGGGGGCGCCCGAGGGGGCGGACTGGCCGGCGAGCTCCGGCCGGGCGAGGGTCTCTGACTCGAGTGGGGCCGCGTGGGTCCGTGGCTGCGAGAGGGGACCCTGGGGGCGCCTGGGCCCTTCGTGGCCAGTCCGGAAAGTTGGGCGCTCTGGAGTTGGAGCGGTGGGCCCGTTTGTGTGCGGGGGGGCCTGTGGTTTTCTGCAGCCGGGGGGAGGCCGACTCGTGACGAGCCCTGGCAGGGGGGCTGCTAGGAAAGGAGCGGCAGCGGTGGTCACGAAGGAGAGATTTGATTGCGCGCAGGTGGTCCTTGGCCGCTCCGTCCTCCACCTCGGAAAGAAGAGCTCTGCTGAAAGAGCTTCGTGAGACCTTCGTCCCAACTTAAACAAACACACCTTTGCCAGTACTCTCGCCCTGCAGGCTACATCCTCTCTCACGTCGCTGTTCGCTCCACAGGCATAATGGTCATGAAAGCTTCCGTAGATGACGACGATTCAGGATGGGAGCTCAGAATGCCAGAGAAAATGGAAAACAGCAATACAAGCTGGGTGGACCTTACCCAAGAGTTTGAAGAAGCTTGTCGAGGTGAGTTTAAGGTTTTGGATTAGCAGTTCAAAATGTAGGAAAGGGTAAAAAAGCAAAATCATTGTGATTTTGAAACGTCTCGATAAACGAAATCCACAAGTGTGGTTTATTGAGTTTGTTACCCACACTTCTTCTCTACCTTCTAATTTTAACTTTCATCGAAAGGCAGTATATCAACTTGGGCAACTTGGTGAGACCCCATCTCTACAATAAAGCAAGAAAAATTAACCGGGTGTGGTGGTGCACACCTGTAGTCCCAGCTACTTGGAAGGCTGAGGCCGAATATCACCTGAGCCCAGCAGGTTGAGGCTGCCGTGGCGGGGGTTGTGCTACTGCACTCCAACCTGAACGAAAGAGTGAGACTCCGCCTCAAAAGAGAAAAAGAAAGGCAGTATATGTTTGATATAACATTAAAGATGGATTTTGAGGCAGTTTTTCAAATTACGTTTTTTAACATTAAGTAACAGGTTAGAAAGTTACTTAATGTTAGATAGCAGTCATATCTAACCCTGGAAGACACTGATTATGTTGATCTAAAGAAGGTAGCATTTCTGTATATCTGAGTTTTGAAAATGATCGGATCACATCATTGCTTGCTTCAGATCCCCCAGCCGCCTCCTGTTGCAGGTAGAATAAAGTCCAGACTCTTTCCCTGTGGCCTGTGAAATCTGGTCTGTGCCACCAACTCAGACTTCATTTATGTACCACTATCCTGCCATCCTCATTCAGTTCCTGTCCAGAGGTCTTTTTCATCTCATATACACACGAAGGTGGTTTTTCCCCTGGTCTTTGTATACTTTGTTTTCTGTCTTAAAGTACTTTACCCAGGCCTTCACACAACCCTTCCAAATGTTGCCTCTCTGGTAAGTATCTCAAAACAGCCGCTCTGAGCAGATTCACCCACCCTTTCTCTTCTCTCCAACTTGAATCACCGTGTTTTATTTTGTTTTATTTTCTTCATAGAGCTATCTTTGTCAGAAACCATAATTTTCAATGATTTCTTGTTTATGTCTGTCTTGCTCACTGGAATACATGCTCTGTGAGCCAGAGATCATGTCTAATAACCCTAGCACACAGAACAGTGCTTGGCTTTGGGGATAAATGATTGGAGAAGTGAACAAGTTTGTTGTTTGAAGGGAACGAGCTTTAGGGAGGGATCGAAGATCAGAGAAAGGAAGAAATACTAGCGAGAGAATTTGAAAGAAAGGATGGGTTCAAGAACATGGTGGAGATATTAACCTGGGACAAGCATAGGGACACACTGAGACAGGAAGAACAGGTTAGGATGGCTAATCTGGTGGCTTCTGTTTTCTCAAGGAGCTTAGGTCTTTTGATGATAAGTGGACTGCGTTTGAATAGTGCTCTCTAGGTGAGGAGTTAAGACTTGGAGCAGCTTCAGGTGGAAGAGGAGCCAGGTAAGTATAAGCAAAATGATAAATCAGGTGCCTATTCTTTGTTTTGAGATGTGTGTCCAGTTAAAATATGCTTCGGTGAGATGCCAGCAAGAACATTACATGGGGATTGGGTGACTGCCTGTATATGTCTAAGGGAGAGAGAAATGTGTAAGTATGTAGTTTTTATGCTGAAAAGATCTAAACTGTGAGGTGGATTATACGTATCATCTTGCACTTTTTTATAGTGATCATATTAGGGGTCTGTCATTAAGAACCTTAATTTGGTAAGATTTTCTGAAGGATACTGTACTTGGCTTGATTTGGGCCTTAAAGGAGTGATAGAGTTTCTATAAGTGAAGGTGATGGAATTTAGACTGAGGTGAACTGTGTGAGCCATATTCAGTGAGAATTTTTTTTTTTTTTTTTTTGAGCTGGAGTCTCACTGTGTTGCCCAGGCTGGAGTGCAATGGCCCGCTTATGGCCACCCCAGCGTTGAACTGCTGGGCTCTGGCAGTGCTTCTGCCTCAGTCTTCCAAGTAGGCTGAACTACAGGTCCGCACTAGCTCTCCTGGCTAATTTTTTATTTACTGTAGAGATGGGGGCTCAGGCAATCTCCTCGCCTTGGCCTCCCAAAGTGCTGGGATTATAGGCTGAGCCACCAAGCCCGGTCTTCAGTTAGAATTTTATGTTTGGGAACAGTGAATAATTCTCTTTGGCTACAGAACAGTTTTCTGTGCTGAGAATTATAGAATCTTCAGTGACATTTTTTGTTTGTTTTTGAAACAAGCTGTTAAGCTTATTTTAGAGGCAGTGTGGAGTCTTTAAGATTTTTTGCATAAACTGTGTTCCCTTTGATGTTCAATACCTTGGCTTGGACAGAATAGCTTTCAGTAAGTAACATAGAAAGCTTTTGAGTCAGACGTGGGCCAGAGTCCCAGTTCTGTCGCTTATTAGTTTAGTTTCCTTGGGTAGTTTAATTAATCTGAGCCTTAGTTTTCTTCCCTGTCAAATGGAACTGCTACCTTACAGAATTTGGGGGCTTAAATGAGAGAATGGATATAGGGGACTTGGTCTGTAGAGGCACTCAGTGATGGCAACTGTCATTACTCAAGATATTTGTTTAATTTAGTGTTGAAAGTGTATGGAGGTTGGTCTACCAGCATAAAAGTAGATTAGGATTAAGAGAGCCTGTGACCTTAGAGAAGCTTTTGCAGTCAGTCCAGGTTGAGGTGTTAAGCCCTCTGACTAGAACAGTGATCCACAGAATAGAGCAGAAAGGTTACATTTGAGAACAAAGAAGGTGTGTGTGTCTCCCCTGGGGAGTGCTGGAGTGGTAAAAGGGGCGTGAGAGGCCATGTGTTCCTCCAGCCTTTCCCTCCTCAACGACACGAGGGTGAGCATACACACTCCTCAGTCTCCCCTTCACAAATATTCCGGGCGGAGTTCAGTGCAGCTCATTCATGAGCACAAAAACCTTTAAAATGTCCTGCTTTACCTGAGCAATTTGTAGAAAAGTTTCTCTTTTACGCCACATTTCCATTTACGTTCAAGATCTTTCCCTCCCAAATCAGGTAAATTTGACACTAGGCAGCCGTGCAATATTTTGTTCTGTGCCTTTGAGTATCCTGGAACATCTTCACACAGGATTGTGGATACCAGAGTTTGAAGACCACAGGTGTGTAGAATTATTCTCAACTCAGTATGACTCTAGAGGTCCTCTAAACTTTCGTCCTTCTCTTTTCTTGCTTTCATTCCTATATCCTGTACTTTTGGGGGCTGTAAGAATTGAGCCCATAAAGCCGTTCAGAATACTGGTGGGGGGAGATGCTTTGGCCTGGCTTCATGTAATAAATGAGTCTTGTTTCTTTGAGGAAAGAGCCTTAAGTAGGAAATAAGGTGTCATCCCTGTTTCAGTGAGGATTGAGAGGGGGTGGCCTGTTGTTTTGTGGCCGGCGTTCTACTGTCCTATTAAGTCCTCCATAATTAGCTTTTGCAGTATGTCAAGTGGCACAAATGTGAGGTGTACTTCTTGGAAGTAAAAAAACATTATTCTAGAGTTAATCTTCTTTGTGTATTAGATTTAGGACTTAAGCTCTTGAACCTATAGTATTAATAATTTGTTTTAACTTTCTGTAATAATCATATTCCTAGCCTTGGTTATAATTTAGACTTCTGTTCTAGTGACTTTCTGAAACCTAATTTTAAACAGCTATGATTGCATCCTTTTCTTTAACTGTTGTAGTGGTCTCTCCTCTTTGGTGACAGTGTGACGACATTTGGGTAGATTATGGAAATTGTTTTTTTTTTTGGTACCATAAAATAATTTGGGAGTTTTGAAGGCATTGCCCATTCATTGGTTGTTCCGTGCTTGCTATTAAGTCTGGTGACATTTTGTTTCCTTAGGTTTTATCCATAACCCTTTAGGAGCTTCTGTTTTTCCCTCATGTCCAGAACTTTCAAGGGGATCTGTGGTCCTTCCACTTTGATGCATCAGTTCTAGACAACATCCTTGAGTTAATCTACTCCTTTGTTTTTTCTTTACTCTCTGTTATTTGGATACTGAACCCCTAGGCTTGTACCCTGATTTTTTTCCTGTTTCTCCCTATTTTTCATCTTTTTTTGTCTTTTTCCCAACTTCCTCTTCCAAATCTTTCACTGAATTTTTCTTTTCTGCTGTGATGTTTTTAATTTCTAAGAGTATTTTCTGCATAGTTGTTTTCCTGCATAGTGTGTTTCCTTCAACTTGTATTTTTTATTTTGTTTTATTTGATTTCTATCTTTCATATCAGGAGATTAATTCATATGTCTAAGAATCATTGTTGCCTGTCTGAGTGGGAGATAGAAAGCCATTTGGAAGGTGTGAATTTCTGAGCCGAACTCCTTCACAGTGAACGTCAGTTTGGACGATCTGACTTGGGTTTTGTGTTGGAGAACCTTCCATGTCATTTATTTAGCTTTTACTCTTGGGAAGATTATATTCTCTAGAGAAAACATGTCTAGCCTCCTGCCTTGAGGTTGAAGAACTGACTTGACTGCTTATGACTTAACAGTTAAGTGGGGGAAGTGGTCTGGGGTTTTTACATATTCACTGAATACCACCTCTTTGCACTGTGGTACCCTGGCCTTCAAATTACCTGATGTTTCTTAGAGACTTTGTGTTACCATCTCCAAAGAAAGTCTTTAGGGTTACTCAGGGTGTAGGGCAGTTATCCTACTTTGTAATTTCAAGCAGAGCTTTAGAGTATCTGACTGCTCAATTGTTTGTATTTTAGCTCCTTTTATCCTCGTATTCATAAGCAAGTGTAATATCAGGCTGGATTTTGGTATTCTCCATTGCTGGCTTTAGGATTCAGTTTTCTTGGGTCTGCTAAGAAACTACTTGTCTTTCTGTTTTCAGTTTCTCCAAATTTGGTTGTTGTTGTTTGCCGTTTCTGTTCCTCTTTTCCCCCTTTCTTGGGATTTAAAAGCCTTTCTTTAAAAAAACCAAACAAACCTCTTTTTGTTCTAATAGGATTCAGAAGGGAATTATAGGTAACTTATGTGTTCAATTGATCACCTTTACCCAGGAGTTTATTCTGTTTAAACATCATTATTACAATGGTATTGGATTTCTGCCGTATTTAAATTAAATGGGGCCTGTATGCAAGGACTAACTGTGAATGTAATCTCTATCATTTGTAATGTTATGTTTAGAAATCTATTTAAAAATCTATAACGCCAGTTTAGAAATGATCTTCTCATTAATAAGGTAGTAAAAGGTATTTGCAGTGTCGCATATTTGCATGTTTTTTCCTGTCCTGTTAGATTACATTTCTTTAGGAAAATGGTAATAAGCTTAAAGTGCTTGCCATTGCTGTGCACCCAGACTCCATTCAGAAGTTATGATTGATTGTTTATTTGTTTGTTTATGGAGGTGGAGTCTCACTCCGTTGCCCAGGCTGGAGTGCGGTGGCACGCTCACACCACCCCTGCGTCGACCTGCCTACAGGCGCATGCCACCACGCCTGGCTAATTTTTTGATTTATTGTCGAGATGAGGTCTCGCCAAGTGTCCGGGCTGTTCTCGAACCCATGGGCTCAGGCAGTCGCCTCACCTTTGCCTCCGAAAAGTGCTGGGATTATAGGCTTGAGCCACCTCGCCCTCATAGTTTATTTGTAAGACAAAAAAGGAGTTTTCTCATGAAATGTCATGAGAGTCCTGTAAACCACAACATAAAGTTAAATTTTCTCTCACAGCAGATCTTTTCCTGCCTTATATGAGATGTCTTCATGCCTTATATGAGAGTAAGGATGAAATTTTTTAAAAAGGTGGTTTATCATCATGATTGGCAAAAAATTTTGAATCATTACAGCTATTATGCCAAATTTTCCTCATGTGTAATTTTTTCTATTGCTCTGAGTGATTTAAGCTATATACTACTGAACCTATTAAGGCTTTGACTTAAAAGTAGAAATAACTTTTAAAAAAATCATTTAAGTCAATTTTAATCATTACCTTTAGTACAGTATTTTGGTGTGGTCTGAAATTTCCGGAATCCCCAAGACCATTTCGCATGGTAACACTACAAAGGTCCTCATCTTTTTGACTCTCGTTCTCTTATTTTTTAGTATACAGTGGAGTTTTTCAGAGGCTTCAAGATGTGTGATGCTGTCATTCCTCTGATGGCTAGCGATAATGGAGAACATGCTTCTCACTACATTTTTTGAGAAATGCGCCTGGTTGGATGGGGTCCCGTTTATCCACTTCTATAGTGCTATACAAGATTATGTTTTTATATCCAGTTCCTGATCAAGCATTTATTCTTCTTTGTGGGTAAATTTTACAGTTTACTGTTTATAATTTACCAGTGAGAGGTCTGGTTACTGGAGTTCTAAGGAATCTCTTGAGTCATCTAGTCCAACCTCTCATTTTACAGATGAAGAAACCAAGGTCAAGAGTCATTCCCTTGCTTCCAGATCTGTGGAATGTTCTTGAGTTTGATGAAGCTATCTGGTACCCACATCTGCTCTAAATATGTGATAGGTTATTATAGCAGTTCTCAGACTTTTTTTTGTCTCAGATTCTTGTCTTTGTGTGTATTACACACATATAGGTGTTTACTGTATTATAATTTAAAACTGAGAAAATTAAAAAATATTGGTTTATTTAAAAACACCAAAAAACATATTATCTGTTAATATAAATAACATTTTTGTGAAAAAAATGTTTTCCGGCTGGGCATGGTGACTCACGCCTATAATCACAGCCTGGGCGACAGAGTGAGACTCCAGCTCAAAAAAAAAAGTATTTTTCAAAATAAAAATAATTTAGAACATTAGAGTTGTTTTATATTTTTGCAAATCTCTTTAGTGTCTGGCATGGTAGAGGACAACTGAATTCTCATTTTTGCTTCTGTAATTCAGTCTGTTGCCACGTGTTGTTGTTGAAGCATATAAAGTAAATCTGACCTTTCCGCATCTGTAGTTGAAAAGTGGAGGAATCTTTCGTATAATTGTGAATAGTCTTCTATGATGCAACCCCAAAAACTTAACAGCTGGCAGAGTCTGAAAGGTTAGTTGTGGTATAGATCCTGAAACCATCTCAACGGACTCTTCATGCTGTGTTAACATAATATTCATTGCTCTTCCTAGAACTTTGACTCTTTAACCTATGCCTAATTTTGTAGCATGCATTGCCTTTTGGAAAATATTGGTTTGGTGAGTTATGCAGATCTTCCAAATGTTAACATATTTCAATATACCCTATGGAAAAGCACATTTGTTACTGTCACCACCAATACAGAAAAGCCTCTAAGTAT
>NW_007260839.1:0-7947 GCF_000164805.1 Carlito syrichta
GGCTGATCTTGAACCTGGGGGCTCATGCCATCCTCTCTCCTCAGCCTCCCAGAGTGCCTGAATGACAGACGTGAGCCCCCACAACAGGCCTCCAAATCCCTCTCAGTACCCCAACGCGAGGCCTGCTCCCTTCCAATGACCTGGTGTCAGGAGCCAACCTCAGAGACCTTCATGTTGACAGGGTCTGGAAGTCCAAAAACCTCAGGTTGCAGGGCAACTCTGGGCAGCATTGGCCCTGCTTCTACAACTCATCTTGTTATGTTCGCCCTCGGTATCTGGAGAGTTGGGAGACGAAAAAAAAATGTAGTCTCTTAAAATATCTATTAGTAGAAACAAGCAATTAATGAAATGGAAATTTTTCTGCTGAGATATGACCCTCCACTTGAGTTTCTCTGTCGCTGCCATTTTGGTGCTTGAACCCACAACAATGATTAAAAATTGCAGGTGACACTCTCCTACGCCTGGAAGCTTTGGGTGGAATGTACTCTCATTATCCTTGTCAGGGGACAATAGATACAAATTATAAACATCATGTTTGGCGTCATAATAGGCTTATTAGTTTTAGTTTTTTAAGTTGGTTGCTAATTAGAGAACTTTGGGGGTGTTGTTTTCATTTTGCTAATTGTGAAGTGTTATATAGGTATTTTTAGCATAACGAAAAAGGTTGTGATGATTATGAGTGTTTTAATTATAGGTGTGGCAATTTATGCAAGAAAACAGATGTATAACCCTATAATTTTCACTTTACACAAACGTTTTGCATTTTAGAGTAGATGATTAATATGGAAAGGTTGAAAGAGTAGAAAAGGCTTTGTAATTGTATTTAGAAAAAAATAAAATGTTAGGAAAATATAAGTTAGGTATTAAGTTGTTAAAAGTTTAGATGGTTAGGATTAATAGTTACAGAAAATACGTTGTGAAAAATTACATGCTTTAATGATTCTATAGGTGGATACGTTGTAACAAATTTGAGGGAAGACAGACAGTATTTCATCGCCATTAGAGCAATGATCAAAACAAAAAAAGTACGTTTCAGTTTGAAAGCCAAACTGTATTAAACTTAAATTATAAAAAGAACTTGAAAAGAAAAAATAAATGGGCAACTGTCCTGCATAACATCAGAGTCAGTGTCGAACTTTTCTCGTATGCTGACACCATTCCTCCTTCAGGAAACCCTGACCTGCTGGACCTGGAGTCCGGCAAGTGGTGCCCGAACAGGGACCTTAATGTTAAGCCTTACTTTAATCTTAACGGATAAAACCTTGCCTAGGTTGCTGCAGAACCCTCGGTAGAGCAAAGTTAGGAAGGGTAAGCAGTTTTGGAGCAGTGATATGAACATGGGCCAGAGTGAATTTAAAGAAAAAAAAGTTGTTCATAAGTATTTTGACACATATGCTTTCTAAAAGAAGAATTCAAGTTTCCTCTACACTATTATCTTCCTTTCTCCATTTTGTGTAAGATCAGGTTCCCTAAAAAAGGCATCATTAATTTAGAAACATGGAAGAGGTTGGGGAAAAATTGAAAGTTTATCACACTCTCCATGGTCAGGAACAAGTGCCTCTAGATACTTTTACATTATGGAATATAATTAGAGTTGTCTTAGATCCACAACAAGAGATTGATAAAATAACCATAGGAGTAAAAGTGGAACCAGGTGAAAGAAAGTCCTTACTAATCCCTGTTCCTTCCCAGGCAAAGTTAGCCACTGCCCCTGTTGTTGATGATCCTCTACCCACTGAAGATAAGGAAAGCTTAAAAGAAGAAGCAGCTAGGTATCAAGAAGAAAAATATCCAGATAATTTAAATTTGCACCTTGGCACCAAAAGACCTCCACTAAGTGGAGCCAGAGCCACAGGGATTGTGATTTGTGACCGTCTTGATTTAAGAGGAGAATATTGTCTTTCTGTACTGATACTTGTTATATAAAAGGGCTGTTGCCTCATATTTTAAAAAGCCGCCATTTCTGTTAATAATGCAACTATTCTTGATTTACTTATCAAATTACAACAACTAATAATTGTTAGAAAACAACCATTTTTCATAGGTCATATTAGATTAAATTCAGAACTCCCTGGACCTCTGCATCAAGGTAATCAATTAGCAGATGCCTTGACATAATCTGTCATGTGCCTTCTCCTTGTAGGTTCTTTAGTCAATCAAGCTCAGCAATCTCATAAACTTCATCATTGAAATGCTGCAGCTTTAAGGCACCAGTTTCACATTCCAAGAGAAACAGCTAGACAAATCATAAAAAATTGTACTTTGTGTCCTACTTCTAATAAACCCCTCCCCTCAGGAGTTAATACCCGTGGATTCAACCCTAATGTTTTGTGTCAAATGTATGTTACTCATTTCCAAACTTTTGGAAAATTGTCATTTCTACATGTGACAGTGGATACATTTTCCCATGTAATTTTAGCCTCGCCCTGCACTGGGGAAGCCTATAAAGATGTAATCTAACATTTATTCTCTTGCTTTTTACAGCTGGGTATTCCTAAACAATTAAAAACTGATAATGCTCCTGCTTATGCATCAAAGCTTTTCAGTCGTTTTGTACCCAGTTTGTCATCTCTCATTCTACAGGAATTCCCTATAATCCTCAAGGTCAAGCTATATTCGAGAGAGCCCACAAACATTAAAAATTAAATAATTAAATTGCAGAAAGGGGAATTCAAATATAATTCTCCCCATCATATCATAAATCATGCTATGTTTGTAATTAATCATCTCAATTTGCACTCTCAAGCACATTCAGCTATGATAAGACATTGGAGTCCTGAGAATACTCTTAAACCAATGGTTAAATGGAAAGATCTTCGATGTCCTTTTAACATGTGGGACAGGATATGCTTGTGTTTTTCCCCAGGATTTACCCTAACCTATTGTGGTACAGGATCATCTAATTATACATTTCCAGCCCCCCCACCCCTGTCAAGTTACAGCCAGACAAGGCATAAATCACACCATCAGGCTGAGTAGAATGCAGATGATGAAGAGAAGGTGTTGGTGCCAAAGTTGAAATGTCTCACCATTCAACAACCACTTCCACCACCACCCATTCGACCAAAGACATCTCATCATTCGTCATCTCCCACTTCTCAATTCAGACATTACTGTCAAGCTGTTTCGTCTAGACAGTGTAGACCACCCACATACGGGCAAATCAAGGCACTCAACCACAATGCCAAGGATCTGGTTCGCCCTCCAAAGCACTTACGTCACTCACTATATTGTTTTTTTGGGGGGGGTTTATTGCTATGCTGGCTATTAAAGTGTGTGAGGTAGGTTGTATTTATTCAGAAAAGCCTTATTGGGCTTATATCCCATACCCTTTAGTGTTCCAGCCTGTTACATGGGATGCTAAGATTATTACTGTTTTTGCTAATCATTCATCTTTTTAGGAGGTACCACTCTTTTTTCATCAAAAGTCAAAACTGTTATTAATGAAAAATTTTTCTTTTTCAGGTTGTTATACTTCTCCTCCAACATGTTTTAATTTACCTAAAATATAAGAATGGTCCCTTGATATTTCCGGTTGTTTAAACTCATGTATAAAACTCACATATAAAAGTCACGTATCAGTTACGTATGGTAACTGATAGCCTCCCTTATCTTCCCAGAATGGCAAATGACTGAGATAATAGGTTTCTTAAATTATTGATGCTAGGGGACTCTGACCCTAAATTAGCAACTAGGCCTGGGAGGGACACGTGAGTACAACAGATCGAGGCCCTGGGGGCCACAATTGTGCCACCGTGCCCCATTCCAGCAAATGGAGACTCTGTTGACCTAAAAGACGCCTCCCACGTGCATCACGATGGGCAACCATGGTTCCCCAGGGAAATGTCCATGTGGGTGGAGGATGATGGAGTTATTGGGAGAGGAAGGGGCCCTACCGCCACCCAAGGGTGGCAGACAGGGCGACCATAACCTGGACTGCCCTTGGCATTGCCATACCGCCTTGATATCTCTGTGCCTGATGGCCGTCTTAGTTTGGGTGTGTCTGTTCCATGAGCTCACACATGTCTTTGCCATGGGGCACGAGGGTGGAGGGTGGAGGCCAGCCTTCTGGGGCACGTGGTTGAAGGCACAGGAAGGAAATGTCTAGTGGCCACCTTTGAAACCTCCCACGAACAATAGGCCAGGGAGTGCCTTTTCCTCTCCCATCCCTGAGGAAGACTCCTTGCACTGGGTGTCAGGGGTGGTGTTGGTGGTGGTGGTAGTGATGATTATTATTTGGAGTCAGAATCCCTCTTTGTCACCCAGCCCAGAGGGCAGGGGCACTCTCACCACCACCACGGACTCCAGCTTCTGCGCTCATGTGATCCTCCCACCTCGGATCCCTGAGAGGCTGGAATCACAGACCTGCGCCACCACACCCAGATAATCTTTGGACTTATTACTGATGGCCAAGATGAGGTCTTGCCCAGTGTCCTGGGCTGATGTTGAACCTGCAAGTTCAGGCCGTCCAATCGCCTGGGTCTCTGTAGTGCCAGGATGCCATGCTGAGACTCTGAGTCCAGCCTGTGGTTGTGTTGGTGGTGGTGTTTGGTATTATTTTTCTCAGACGGAGTCCTGATCAGTCACATAGGACAGAGCACAGGGGCCTGCTCTCTGCCACCATGGCCTCCACCAGAGGGTCACCAGCGATCCTTCTCCCACTGCCTCCCGAGTGGCCATAACGACAGGCATGTGCCACCATGCTTGGCTCATTTTTTTGTCTTCTTGTAGAGACGAGGTCTCGACAAAATGCCCGTGCTGGTCTCAAACCTGGGTCTCAGACTTTCCAATCGCCTTGGCCTCCCAGAGTGCTGAGAGGAGGGCATGAGGCCCCACTCCTGGCCTACACAGCTTTCTCAGGGCCCCACCACGAGGCCCACTGCTTTCCAACAACCCGGGACACCAGAGAGTTGGGCCAGAGTCGCCTACCGAGCCCTCCCATGGGAGATCGCTGGTGCAGGGGCATGTCTCCACATGGGTGCCACCACTCCACCAGCCTCATTCCCTAGGGTCAATCTCCTCCTTCCTCCCAGGAGCCACCACGGTGAAAGGGAGGGCTTGACTCTCAAATCTACAGGAGGTGGTGATGGCTGGGTGACTCACACCTGTCTCCTCAGCTTTCTGGGAGGCCAAGACAGGAAGATGGCCAGAGCCCAGGAGCTCAAGACCAGGCTGAACACCATAGCAATCCCCCAACTCCACCCCAAGCAAAACCCAGAAAACTTTGGTTGAGGGCAGTCCTTGGCAGAAGGATCGCCTCTGGCCCAGAGTTCAAGACAAGGCAGGAAGACCAGGTTTTGGACCAAATGGAAAGCCTGTGATTGCAGAAGTTTGGGATGCCCATCCTGACAGCATGGCCTGAGTTGTGTGGTTTGAGAGCACCCTGAGCAACCTAGTGAGGAAAGGAAAGGAAAGAAAGAAAGAAAGAAAGAAAGAAAGAAAGAAAGAAAGAAAAAGAAAGAAAGAAATCCATTTTCCTGCAAACGTTCTACCCTCAGTCCATCCACCCCCACTCCCCCAAATGTTAGGGTCACCCACGTTCAGCAACTTCCAGCCCCTACCTCTCCAGTGGCTGCCCCCATGGTGCAGGAGTTACTAAGGTTCCCTGACCACGTTCCTGACAACTCTTCTCTCCTAGGTGAGAAATGTGCCCCTGGCAGGCCAAACAACAGCCTTGGCCATGAGGGCCTTCTGCCAAGAAAGCCCAGAAACACATCCTTCACGCAGGGATATTTCTTCCACCCAATCCCATTTTTTGTCTCTAATGCCAGTCTCCCTGTGAACAGGCCACGCACAGTTGAGAATCTGTGTACGATTCTGATATTTTTGGAGACAGGGACTGCCTCTGTGGTCCAGCCTGGGACCCGGGGACAAGACAGTGTTTCACCACCAGCCTCAACATTGTGGGCTCTGGCGATCCTCCCACCTCATCCTCCAGAGTGGCCTGAACAAGGGGAACCTCAATCCCAGACACCTTGTTTGGATGGGTTCTAGATGGGGTCTCCCTGTGTGGTCCGAGCTGGCCTTGGGCTCCTGGATTCCAGCCATCCTCCAGTTTCAGCCTCCCAGAGCACTGGGATTCCAGGTATGGGTCACCACTCCAGGCCTTCTCGTTCATTTTCAATGAAGGAATGAGGTGGGGCTTGGGGCCTCAGCCTCGTTATCACAGCACTTTCGGTGACTGAGGCCAGCCACTGGCCCAAACGTGTGAGCCAAGACCTGAAGGGCAACTCGGCGAGACTTCGTCTCTACCCTCCATCCCAAATGAGCTGGGTATGGTTGCGTGTGCTTGTCATTCCAGTTCCTCGTAAGGCCATGTCAGGCTTGCTGGAGCCTGGCAGCTTGAGGCTGCAGTGGCCAGGATTGAGCCCCCTCTCTTGAGCCTGGGTGATGGAGTGAGACTGACTCAAAAAAATGAAAAAAGAAAAAAAAGAAGAGCATCCATTTTTGTATGGAGTTGGAATCATTGTGGACAGAGATCATTTTGATCGGAGCCACAGGCCTGGGCTTAGAGTTCCCAAAAGATGGTGGATCAGCAGACAATCGGGCTGTGGCTTTGGGAGGCCAATGAGGGGGACTGCTGGAGCCAGGAGTTTGAGACCAGCTTGGGCCACGTTGCGAGACCTTGTCACTCCCCAGAACGCAAACACTGGAGTCACGTGTGGTGGCACCCTCAGTCCTGGCTACCTGGGATGCGGTGGCCTCCATCCCAAGGTGCTCCTTTGCATCATCCTGGCCAACAGAACGTGCAAGTCCAGGCCGGGCACCATGGATCACGGCTGTCAGCCCTGCACACAGGGAGGCTGAGGCGAGAAGCTGCCTGAGCCCAGGGTTTGGAGATAAGCCCAAGAGACTTTGCCAGACCTCAATTTGGTGTAAGGCCTCCAAATTCGGGTCAGGTGTGATGGTCCACGGAGTCTCAGCTGCTCAGCGGCCGAGGCAAGAGGACCACCTGAGCCCAGAGGTCGAAGCTCCGGAGCAACAATCATGCCACTATGCTCCATCTTGGCACAGGGAGACTTTGGCAACAAAAAAGACACCTCCCACATGCATCAAGATGGGTGTCCATGGATCCCCAGGGAATAGTCTGTGTAGGCATGGGACGATGGTGTGATAGGGAGAGAAAGGGCTCCTCCCCACTCCCAAACGTGGAAGACAGAGTGACCAGAACCAGGACTGGTGGTGACATTGCTGGACCGTCTTATGCTCTTTGCCCAATGTCTGCTCTAGCTCAGGGCCGTCTGTTCTGTGAGATTACACACATCTTTAATGTGGGGCACAAATGTGGAGTGTGAAGGCAGACCTTCTGGGGTGCATGGCCGAAGGTGCAGGATGGAAGTGCCCAGTGGCCACATGTGAAATCTCCATTGAATGACAGGCCAGTAAGTGCATTTCCATCTCCCATCCCTGAGGGTGACACCTCATTCTGGGTGGCAGGGGTGGTGGTGGTGATTATTATTATTTGGAGTCGAATTCCCATCTGTAAGACTTGAGCACAGGAGCACGCTAACAGTCACCTCGGACTCCCCTGGCTGCGCTCAAGCGATCCTCTCACCTCCATCTTCAGAATAGTTGAAACCACAGGCCTGCGCCACCACACACAGTTAATCTTTGAATTTATTTTTGATGGCCGATATGAGGTCTTGCACCATGTCCCAGAATGGTGTCAAACCCACAGGCTCCTGCTGTCCACTCACCTGGGCCTCTGAAGGGTCAGGATGCTAGACTGCACCACTGAGCCTAGCCTTTTGTTTGTGGTGGTGGTGGTTGTTAGTATTATTTTTCTGATTCGGAATCCCACTCTGTCACTCAGGCCATTGCGCTGGGACCCACTCTCAGCCCCTTCAGCCTCCACCGACTGGGCTCCAGCAATCCTCCAGCCATGGCCTTGCAAGTGGTGAGATCGAAAGGCCTGCATCAACAGCTCGGTTCATTATTTTGGCTTTT
>NW_007260840.1:0-3048 GCF_000164805.1 Carlito syrichta
TGGCCAAGAGCAGGCCCCTGCGTTCCGGACTGGGCAACTGAGTGGGACTATGACTCAGAAAAATAATACCAACCATGACCACCACAACCAGAGGCCAGGCTCAGGGCCTCAGCTTGCCATTCCTGCCATTTGGAGTTCGAGGTGAGTGGATCGCCTAAGCTTGTGGGTATGAGACAAGGCTGGGACACTGGGCGAGACCTTGTCTCAGGAATTAAAAATAAATCCAAAGATTAGCCTGGCATGGTGGCGCAGGCCTGTGGTTCGAGCCACACAGGAGGTCCGAGGCTGGAAGATCACCTGAGGCCAGTAGGTGCAGTCCGTGGTGGCTGTGACTGTGTCCCTGTGCTCTGACCTGGAGGACAGAGTGGATTCTGACTCCAAATAATAATAATCACCACCACCACAACCCATGCCACCCAGCGCGAGGTGTCACCCTCAGTAATTGGAGAGGAAAAGGCACTTTCTGGCTTTTCATTCACGGGAGGTTTGAAAGTTGGCCACTGGGCACATCCATCCTGCACCTTTGGCCATGCACCCCAGATGGCCTGCCTCCACCTTCCACACTCTTGCCCCATGGCAAAGGCATGTGTGACATCACAGAACAGATGGACCCAAGCAAGGGCAGTCAACGGACATAGAGTGAAAAAGGTAGTCCAGCAACACATGGCCAGACCAGTTCTGGTCACCCTGTCTGCCACCTTCAGGTGGGGGGACCCTCCTTCAGTGGCCACCATGCCTGACTCTATTTTGGGGACCTCTCACCGAGACATGGTCTGTCTATGTCGACCAAACTGGTCTCCCAACCCGGGAGTTAGGCAGCCTTCCACTTTGACCTCCCTGGGCATGGGACAGATGGTCATGAGCCATGGTGCCCGGCCTGGATACGCACGAACTGTCAGCGGGGGCGACACAAAGTCACACTCTGGGATAGAGTCAGAGTCCACTGTATCCCGTGTAGCGGTCATTGCGTGCACCACCAGGAGTGACTTGAGTGTTTGCACTCCTTGGAGCAATGAGGTCTCGCTACGTGGCCCAGTCTGGTCTCACAGTCCCAAGATCAAGTAGTCCCCCAATTTGGCCTCTCAGTCACAGACCGAATATCTGCCAATCCACCATCTTTCGAGAACCCTATGCCCAAGATTGTGGCCTCCTTCCCCAATTATCTCTGTCTGTTCATGATGATCCCAACTCCATAAACAAATGGATGCTCTTCTTTTCTCTCCTTTTTTTTGAGTTGGAGTCTCACTCCATTGTCAAGACTGGAGGACAGTGGCTCGCTCCTGGCCACTGCAGCCTCGGCCCGCTGGGACCCAGCAAGCCTTCCCCCACTGGCCTTCCGATGAGCTGGAATGACAGGAGTGTGCCTCCAGCCCTTGCTAATTTGGGATGGAGGGTAGAGATGAGGTCTCTCTGAGTTGCCCAGGTGCATCTCAAACACGCAGGCTCAGGCTGGCCTCTAGTCTCGGTCTTCCAAAGTGCTGGGATGATGAGGTTGACCCCTCTAACCCAGTCTCAATACTTTGTCAAAAACTAACCAGAAGGCTGGGAGCGGTGGCCCAAGTCTGGAATTCCAGTGCTCTGGGAGTCAGAATCAAGAGGATGGCTGTAGATCAGGAACTCAAGGCCAGACCCGGCCATGCAAGGAGACCCTGCCTCCGCACCCATCCAAACTGGGTGTCTGGGCTCATGGTGCCCATCGTCCAGAACACTCCAGAGGCTAAGGTGGGTGGGTCACTGGAGCCTGTGATTTCGAAGCTGGTGGTGAACAATGGTCGTGTCCCTGGTCCCCAAGCTGGACCACAGAGGCAGACCCTGTCCCCCAAAATATGAGAATTGTATGCAGATTATCAACTGTGCATGGTGTGTGCAAAGGGCAACTGGCTTTAGAGTCAGAAAAAAATGGGACTGGGGGGAAGAAATGTCCTTGGGTGAGGGATGTGTCCCTGGCCTTTCTTGGTGTAAGGTCCTCATTGCTGAATTCGAGGGCCGGTCTGCCTGACATGCATTTCTCACCCCGGAGAGGAAAGCTGACACTAACCCGACCAGGGATCCTTGGGAACTCCTGCACCAAAGCAGGGGCAGTCATTTTTGGGGGGCTGGGGCTGGAAGGTGCCTAGCTTGGGAAACACTTGTGTATCGGGGGATGGGGGAACGGACTGAGGGCAGAAGTTTTGCAGGAGAATGGACTTCTTTGTTGACGTAGATTTTCTTTCTTTCTTTCTTTCTTTCTTTCTTTCTTTCTTTCTTTCTTTCTTTCTTTCTTTTTTCTCTGCTTTTCTTTCTTTCTTTTCCACTCTCTCTTTTGTTTGCTCAGTAGATAGCCCTGGCTGCTCTCAAATCACCCAATTCAGGCTTTCGTCTTGGCCTGGGCCTCTCAAACTGCTGAAATAACAGTCTTTCCATTTGATCAACATCCTGGTCTTCCTGTCTGTTGTTAAACTCTGGGCCGGAGGAGATCTTCCTGCTGAGGCCTGCCCTCACCATAGTTTTTCTGTGTTTGTCTTGGCGTTGAGGTGGGGGCTTGCTATGATGCCCAGGCTGGTCTCAGCTCCAGACTCTGGCCATCTTCCCATCTCAGCCTCCCCGAGTGCCTTGGAGACAGGCATGACTCGAGGACCAGTACTCCCACGATGGTTTGAAGTCACCCTCGCTTTCCCTGAGGCGGCACTTGGGAGGAGCAAGTGGGTCCATCCTGGGTATCAAGGCTGGTGGAGGTATGGGTGCCCTGGCAGAGACACACCCCTGCACCAGGTGCTCCCCAGAGGTTGGCTCGGTTGGCAACTCTGGCTGCTCTCTCTGGAGTCCCAGGTCATCAGACAGGAGCAGACCTCATGCTGGTGCCCCAAGAAGGGTTTGAAGCCCGGGCGTGGGGGTTCATGCCTATCACCCCTGCTCTTTGGAAGCCTGAGATGTGAGGATGACCTGAGTCCCTGGGTTCGAGACCAGCCCAAGCACCTTGGCAAGATGTTTTCTCTACAAGAAACCAACAAAATGAGCCAAGCGTGGTGGGTCATGCCAGTCTTTCCGACCACTACGGAGGCCGTGGTG
>NW_007260840.1:3068-18455 GCF_000164805.1 Carlito syrichta
CACCACTACCACAGGCCGGGTGCAGGGGCTCAGGCTGCCATCCTGGATCTTTGGAGGCTGAGGCAAGTGGACAGCCTGAACCTGGGGGTACAAGACCAGCCTGGGACACTGGGTGAGATGTTGTCTCAGCCATCAAAAATAAATCCCAACATTAGCCCGGCGTGGTGGCGCAGGCCTGTGGTTCCAGCCACTCGAGGGGCTGAGGTGAGAGGATTGCCTGAGCCCGGCAGTTCGAGTATGAGGTGGCCATGAGCATCCCCTGCACTCTGGCCTGGGCGACAGAGCAGGTTTCTGACTCCAAATAATAATAAATAATCACCACCACCACCACCAACCCTGCCACCCAGCGGGAGGAGTCACCAATAGGGATGGGAGAGGAAAAGCCCCTTTCTGCCCTATTGTTTGCAGGAAGTCTCAAAGGAGGCCACTGGACACATCCATCCTGAGCCTTTGGCCATGCGTCCCAGAAGTTCTGCCTCCACCCTCCATGCTCCTGCCCCTCAGCAAAGACGTGTGTGAGCTCAGTGAACAGATGGCCCAGAGTTAGGGTGGCTGTCGGGCATAAAGTAATCCAAGCAATCCGTCAACACAGAAACCAGCCCAGGTTCCGGTCCTCTGGTTTGCCACCTTTGGGTGGGTGGTGGGCCCCTTCATCTCCCGCCACTCCATCATGCTCCGTCCACACAGACCTTTCCACAGGGAACCATGGACTCCCATCGTGATGCACGTGGTAGGTATCTTCTTTTTCCACTGGAGTCTCCCTCGGCCTGGCTGCGGCATGGTGGCACGAATGTGGTTCCCAGGTTGTATACCTGCAGGTCCTAGGTGCTCCTCCCACCTTGGCCCCTGAGCAACCGGGGGTCCAGGGCCCAACACGAATGGCCTGATTTTGGAGACCTCTCACTGAGATGTGGTCTTCCCACATCTCCCGGAGTGGTCTCCATCTCCTGGGCTCAGGCTACCTCCTGCCTTGGCCTCACAGTGTGCAGGACTGGCGGCCATTAGCCACAGTGCCAAGGCTGGACTTGCACATTGTGTTGGTGGGGGTGATGCAAAGGAAGGCCCTGTGACAAAAGTCACCACATCCCGTGTAGATGGGACCATGGGTGCTATCACGTGTGACTCCTGTGTTTGTGTTCCCAGAGCAACTAGGTCTCGCACATGACCCAGGCCGGTCTCAAACTCCCGGGCTGCAGTGGCCCCCCGCCTCATCCTCCCAAAGCCACAACCCAATTGTCTGCCGATCCATCATCTTTTGGGAACTCTAGGCCCAAGGGTTGGGGGCTCCTACCCAAATAATCTGACTATTCAAGATGATGCCAACTCCATACATAAATGGATGCTCTTCTTTTTTTTCTTTTTCTTTGAGTCAGAGTCTCACTCCATCGCCCAGGCTGGAGGGTGGTGTCTCATTCCCACCCACCGCAGCATTGCTCCACCAGGCTCTGGTGAGCCTTTCCCTGGCAGTCTGAGGAGCCAGAACGACAGGCATGCACCACTACACCCAGTTCATTTGGAATGGAGGGTAGAGACGAGGTCTTGCCAAGTTGCCCGGGTGTGTCTCGGCCCATGGGCTGGGGCCAGCCACTGGTCTCATCCTACCAAAGTGCTGGGATGACGTGACTGAGCCTCAAATCCTGTACTCAAAACGAAGCAGAAGGCTTCGTGCTGCGGCTCATGCCTGGAATCACAGCATTCTGGGATGCCATGGCAAGAGGGTGGCTGGAGCCCAGGAACCCAAGGCCAGACCAGGTTACACAGGGAGACCCCATCTCCGCATCCATCCAAAGGGGGGATCTGGGATAGAGGTGCCTGTCATCCCCAAAACTCTGTATCATGAGGCAGGAGAATTGGGGAGACCACAATTTTGAGATGGGCGTTGAACAACAGTCATGTCCCCAGGTCCCATCCTGGGTCATAGACCCAGACCCTGTCTCCAAAATCAGAATGGTACACAGATTCTCAACTGGGCATGCTGTCTTCACAGGGTAACTGGTTTTAGAGCCAGGAAAAATGGGATTGGGAGGAAGAATAGTTGCTAGGTGAGGGATGTGTCCTTGGCATTTCTGTGCAGAAGATCCTCATTGCTGAGACGGAGGGTCAGCCTACCTGCTGCACCTTTCTAACTTCAGAGAGTAGAACCAGCAGGAAGCCGCCTGTGAGCCTTGGGAACTCCCACACCAAAGTGCGGCCAGCCATTAGGGGAGATGGGACTGGGAGGGGCCGAGCTTGGGGGACCCTCTACTGTGGGGGTTGGGGCGTAAGGACTGAGAGCAGAAGTTTTGCAGGGGGATGGATTTCTGTCTTTCTTTCTTTCTTTTCCTCTCTCTCTTTTGTTCCCTCACTAGGTAATCCTGGCTGCTCTCAAACCTCCCAATTCAGACCTTCCTCTCGGCCTTGGCTCCTTAAGCTGCTATGATCACAGGCTTTTCATTTGATTGATATCCTTGTCTTCCTTCCTTCCTGGTCTTCCTTCCTTCATCCCTCTGTGTCTGAGGTGATCCTCCCACTGATGCCTGCCCTCACCCAAGGTTTTCTGGATTTTGCTTGGGTTCGAGGTGGGGGCTTTCTATGGTGTCCAGCCTGGTCTCAGCTCCTGGGATCTAGTCATCTTTCTGTCTTGGCCTCACCAAGTGCTGAGGAGACAGTCGTGAGTAGGCCTGTTGGCCCCCCACCCGATGATTTGTGAGTCATGCACTCCCTGTCCCCGAGGTGGCCCCTGGGAGGAGTGAGTGGGTCCACCCTGTGGAATGAGGTTGGCGGAGGGGTGGGCACCCCGGTGAAGACACAACCCTGCATCCAGCAATCCCTCTGGGTGAGCTAGCCGGGTGAGTAAAACTGCCAACTCTGGGGTCTCAGGTCTTCTGAAGGGAGTGGGCCTCACAGTGGGGCACCAAGAGTGGTGTGAAGGTCAGGCGGTGGCTCACACCTGTCACCCTGGTGCTTTCAGTGGAAGAGGCAAGAGGATGGCTTGAGCCCCTGGAGTCAAGCCCAACCCAGGAACCTTGGCAAGACCTCGTCTCTACCAGAAACCAGCAAAATGAGCTGAGCGTGGTGGCACACACCTGTTTTGCCAGCCACTTGGGAGGCTGTGGCAGGAGGATCACTGGAGCCCAGCTGGTGGAGGCCACGGTGGCCGAGAACAGGCTCCTGCATTCTGGCCTGGGAGACATAGCATGTTTCTGACTCAGTAAAATAATAGCAATCAACACCACCACAACAACCAGGCATGCTCAGGGGCTCATCCTCGCAACCCAGCCCTTCGGAGGCAGAGGCAAGTGGATGCCCTGAGCCTACGCGTTCGGGACCAACCTGGGATACTAGACAAGACCTAGTCTCGGCCCTTAAAAATAAATACAAAGATTAGCCATACATGGTGGTGCAGGTCTGTGGTTCCAGCCACTCGGGGGGCCAAGGAAAGAGGATTGCCTGAGCCCGGCAGGTGGAGTCTGTGGTATCCGTGAGTGTGCCCCTGTGCTCTGGCCTGGGTGACAAAGAGAGATTCCAACTCCAAATAATAATCACCACCACCACCACCCGCCCTATCATCTAGCTCAAGGAGTCACCCTCAGGGATGGGAGAGGAAATGGCACTTTCTGGCCTTTCAGTCATGGGAGGTTACAAAGGTGGCCACCAGGCACATCGGTCCCATGCCTTCAGCCAGGTACCTCCACAGTCCTGCCTTCCCGCTTCACAGGGGAGCTGTGGGTGCCCCAACCTAGACACGTCCCGGCACCAGGTGCTCCCCAAGGATTGCTCAGTGGACAACTCTGGCCACCCTCTCTGGGTTCCTGTGTCATCAGAAGGGAACAGGCCTCACGGTGGGGCCCTGAGATGGGTGTGGAGACCTGTCATGGGAGTACACGCTTGTCACTCCGGTGCTTTGGAAGGTTGTGGAGAGAGGATGGCCTGAGCCACCATGTTCGAAATAAGCCCAGGCACCTTGGCGAGACCTTGTCTGTACAGGAAGCCAAATAAATGAACTGAACATGGTGGCACATGCCTGTAGTTCCGGCCATTTGGGCTGCTGCAGCAGGAGTATCACCAGAGCTCAGCTGGTAGAGGCCACAATGGACAAGAGCGGGCCTCTGTGCTCCAGCCTGGGGGAAAAAGCTTGATCCAAATCAGAATAATAATACCCGCCACCACCACCAGAACCACAGACCAGGCTCATGGGCTCAGCCTGGCATCCCATCCATTCAGAGGATGAGGTGGGTGGTCGACCTGAGCCTGCACATTTGAGACCAACCCGGGACACTGGGCAGGAGGATTGCCTTAGCCAAGCTGGTGGAGTCTGTGGTGGCCTTGAGCGTGCCCCTGTGCTCAGGTCTGGGCAACAGAGCAGGATTCCGACTCCAAATACTAATAATCACCACCAAGGCCACCATTACCACCTCTGCCATCCAGCTCGAGGAGCCACCTGCAGGTATGGAGAGGAAATTTACTGTTCCCTCTGTCCTTCGCAGGAGGTTTCAAAAGTGGCCACTAGGTACGTCCGTCCCATGCCATTGTCCACTAATCCCAGAAAGCCTGCCTCCACCCTCCACACTCGTGTCCCACAGCAAAGACACACATGAGCTAATGGGACAGGCAGCCCTGGTTTAAGTCGTCTGTTGGGCACAGAGTGATCAAAGCAGATCAGCAATGCCACAGCCAACCTAGGTTCCAGTCACACAGTCTGCCACCTTCAGGTGCGGGAAGGGGCTCTTCCTCTCCAGATCACTCCATCATCCACCACCTATGCGGACCTCTGGCTGGGGAGCCATGGATGTCCGTCGTGATGCACATGGGAGCCGTATATTTAATCACTGAGGTCTCTGTCGGCCTTGCTGGGGCGCGGCAGCATGATCATGACTCCCAGGACCTTGAACAGCTGGACACAGGCAGTCCTCCCACCTCGGCCTCCAAATCACTGGGCCTCTGGGGTCATCATGACGGACTCGATTTTGGAAACCTCTCTCTGAGACGAGGTCTGTCGACATCGCCCAGTCTGCTCTCTAACCCCTGGTCCCAGGCAGCCTCCCAACTCAGGCTCCCAGGGTGTGGGTCTGATGGTCGTGAGCCAGGGTGCCTGGCCTGGACTCTCAAGTTTTGTCCATGAAGGTGATGAAAATAATGACCAGGGATGGAGGCTACTGCATCCCATGTAGCCAGGACCGTGGAAGCCACCAGGCACGAATCCAGTGTTTGTGTTCTTGGGAGTGACGAGGTCTCTCTTCGTGGCTCAGGTTGGTCTCAATCTCCCGGGATCCAGTGGTCCCTCACCTCGGCCTCCCAAAGCCACAGCCCAATTACTGCTGATCAACCATCTTTCAGTAACTCTAGGCCCAATGTTGGGGCTGCCTTCCCAAATGATCTATGTCTGTTCACGATGATCCCAACTCCATACACAAATGGATGCTCTTCCTTTTTTTCATTTTTTCTTTGAGTTGGAGTCCTACTCCATCTCTCAGGTTGGAAGGCGTTGGTTCATTCCTGGCCATTGCTGCCTCGGCCTGCTGGGCTCCAGTGAGCCATTTCCCAGGCTTCCGAGGAGCAGGAATGACAGGCGCACGATGATCACGCCTGGTCATTTGGGATGGAGGGTAGAGACAAGTCTCACCAAGGTGCCTGGGTGGGTCTCGACCTGGAGGCTTGGGCTGGCGGCCGACCTCCACCTCCCAAATTGCTGGGATATGAGGCTGAGCACCAGAGGTTGGGGCTGGGAAGTTCTGAGTTTGGGGGACCCTCACATGTGAGGGTCGGGTGCAGAAGGGTTAAGGGCAGAAGGTTTGCAGGAGAATGGATTTATTTCCTTCCTTCTTTCTTCTTTCTTTCTTTCTTTCTTTCTTTCTTTCTTTCTTTCTTTCTTTCTTTCTTTCTTTCTTTCTTTTCTTTCCTCATTAGGTTGCCCAGGCCACTCTCAAACCACCGTAGTCAGGCTATCCTCTTGGCCTGGGCCTCCAAAACTGCTGCAATCACAGGCTTTCAATTTGGTCGACATCCTGGTCTTCATGCCTGGTCCTGAACTCTGGGCCAGAGGTGATCCTCCTGCTGAGGCTTATCCTCACCCAAGGTTTTCTGAGTTTTGCTTTGGGTCGAGGGTGGGGCTTGCTATAGTCTCCAACAGAGTCTCAGCTCCTGGGCTTCAGCCATCTTCCCATCTTGGCCTCCCCACAGTGTCAAAGATACAGGCATGAGTCATCCAGCTGCCCCCCCCAATGGTTTGAGTCATGCTCTCCTTTTCCTCAAGACCACCCCTGGGATGAGCGAGCAGGTTCAACTTGGGATTCGAGCCAGGTGCAGGGGTGGACACCCTGGCGGAGACATGCCCCTGTACCAGGTGCCGCCCTGTGGTGAGCTCAGCAGGTGACTCCAGCTGCTCTCTCCAAGGTTCTGGGTCATCTGAAGGGAGTGGGCCTCTTGGTAGTGCCCCAAGAGGGGTGTGACTCATGGACGCAGGGGCTCATGCTTGTTAACCTGGCATTTTGGGAGGCCGAGGTGGGAGAATGGCCTGAGATCTTGGGTTTGAGACTAGTCCAGTCAGCTTGGTGAGAGCTCATCTCTGCAAGAAACCAAAAAAAATGAGCTGAACATAGTGACACACCCCTGTCGTTTTTCCCACTAAGGAGGCCGCGGTGGGAGGATTGTTGGAGCCCAGAGAGTGGAAGCTGAGGTGGCTGAGAGTGGGCCACTGCACTCCGGCCTGGACGACAGAGCGTGATTCCCACTCCAAAAATAATCATCATCATCACTGTCACCACCACCACACTTGCCACCCAGCGAGAGGAGTCACCCTCAGGAATGAGAGAGAAAAAGGTACTTCCCCCTTGTCGTTTGTGGGAGTTTGAAAAGGTGGCCACTGGTAAAGTCTGCCCCATGCTTTCAGCTGTGCGTCCCAGAAGGCCTGCCTCCACACTCCACACTCATGCTCCATGGCAAAGAGGCATGTGAACTCATGGAACAGACAGCCCCGAGTAAGGGCAGCCATCGGACACAGAATGACCAAAGCGGCCTGAAATGCTACAGCCAGCCCAGCTTCCGGTCACCTGATCTGCCAAATTCGAGTGGGGGGAGGGCCCCTTCCTCTCCTAATCATTCCATTGTCCCCTGCCCATGTGGACCATTCACTTTGGGGCCATGGATGCCAGTCGTGACACATGTGGGAGGTGTCTTTTTTGTCACCAGAATTTCCGTTGGCCTGGTTAGGTGCAGCATCACATTCGTGGCTTCCAGGGCATCGAACTGCAGGGTTGAAGAGGTCCTCCCACTTCAGGGCCCTTGCAGGCAGGACTCCAGGGGCCACCACTACAGACCTGATTATGGAGATTTCTCACCAAAACGAGATGTCGTCTGGACTTGTCTCTGAACCCTGGGTTCAGGCAGCCTCCCACCTCAGCATCCCAGGGCATGGGGCTGATGGCCATGAACCACAGTGCCCGGACAGGAATCGCACATTCTGTCAGCAGGGGTGATGCAAAGGAACACCCCGGGATGGAGGTTACCGCATCTCGTGTAGCCAGGACCGTGGGTGCCACCACGTGCGATTTCAGTGTTTGTCTTCTGGGAAGTGACAAGATCTCATTACATGGCACAGGCTGGTCTGGAACTCCCAGGCTTCAACGGTCCCCCACCTGGGCCTCCCAAAACCACAACCCAATTTTCTGCCAATGTACCATCTTTCAGAAACTGTAGGCCCTAGGCTGATCTTCCTTCCAAAATGATCTCTGTCTGTTCACGATGATCCCAACTCCATTTACAAATGGATACTATTCTTATTTTTCCTTTTTTCCTTTTTTCTTTGATTCACAGTCTCACTCCATTGCCCATGTTGGAGACTGGTGGCTTCCTTTCAGCCACTAAACCCTTGGCTCACTGGGCTCCTGTGAGCCTTTTCCCAGCCTTCCGAGGAGTCAGAACAACAGATGCACACCACCACGCTTGGCTCATTTGGGATGGAAGGTAAAGACAAGTCTTGCTGAGGTGCCCATGCAGGTCTTGGCCCACGGGCTCAGGTCAGATGCTGACCTCAGCCTCCCAAAGCACTGGGATGGCAAGAATGAGCTCCAGAGCCTGGACTTTATCCTTCCTCAAAAACGAACTAGAAGGCCTCGCGCATCGCCCACGTTTGGAATACCAGTGCTCTGGGAGGCCGAGGTCAGATAATGGCTGGAGCCCAGGAGCCCAAGGTCATCCTGGTCCACATAGGGAGACCCTGTTTCCACATCCATAAAGAAAGTGGGTCTGGGGTCAAGGTGCCCATCTTCCTGGCCACTGTGGAGGCTGAGGTGGGAGTATTGTCAGAGTCTGTGATTTTGAAGCTTGTGGTGAATGTTGATCTTGTCCTTGGGTCCTACCCTGAGCCACAGAGACATACCCTGTCTCAAAAAACATCAGAATCATACAAAGATTTTCAACTGCAGGTGGTGTGTTCACAGGGCGACTGTCTTTAGATCCAGGAAAAATGGGATGGGGGAAGAAATGTCCCTGGGTGAGGGATGTGTCCCTTGTCTTTCTTGGCAGAATGTCCTCATTGCTGAGTTGGAGGGTTGGCCTGCCTGAGGCATATTTTACATCTCAGAGAGGAGAGCTGACAGGAACCTGGCCAGAGAGCCTCGGGAAATCCCACACTAAAGTGGGAGCAGTCATAGGGGAGTTGTGGGTGAAAGGTGCTGAGCTTGAGGGACATTCACATGTGGGAGAGCATGGGGGAAGGACTTAGGACATGCTTTGCAGGAGAATGGATTTCATCCTTTCTTTCCTTTAATTATTTCTACCTTCCTTGCACCCTTTCTTTCTTTCTTTCTTTCTTTCTTTCTTTCTTTCTTTCTTTCTTTCTTTCTTTTCTTTCCTCACTAGGTTGGCCAGGCTGCTCTCAAACCGATCAACTCGGGCCATCCTCTCAACACAGTCTCCCAAACTCCTGTGATCACAGGCTTTACATTTCATCAACATCCTCGTCTCCTGCCTGGTCTTGAATTCTGGGCCAGATGTGATCCACTTGCTTAGATCTGCCCCAACCCAAGGTTTTCTGCGTTTTGCTTGGAGTTGAGGTGGGGTCTTGCTATGGTGAGACCTGGTCTGGAGATCCCGGGCTCCACCCATCTTCCTGTCTCGGCCTCCCCAAATGCCAAGGAGACATGTGTGAGTCACCCAGCCATCTCTGCCCCCCTGAAGGTTTGAGAGTCATGCTGTCCTTATCCCTGAGGCAGCCCCTGGGATAAGCAAGCAGGTCCATCCTGAGGAACAAGGCTGGAAGAGGGGTGGGAACCCAGACGGAGACAAGCCCATGCACCAAGCGCTCCCCGCACAGAAGTCCTGGTAGGTTACTCTGGCCACCCTCTCCAGGGTCACAGGTCATCAGAAGGGAGCGGACCTCACAATGGGGACCTGAGAGGGATATGGATTCTGGGCACGAGGGCTCACGACTCTCATCCCAGTGCTCTGGAGGCTGAGGTGAGAGAATGGCCTGAGCCCCTGGGTTTGAGACCAGCCTGGGCACCTTGCCCAGACCACCTCTCTACCAGACACCAAAAAAATGAGCCAAGCTTGGTGGTGCAGGCCTTCCATTTCAGCTACTCAGTAGACCACTCTTGGTGGATTGCTGGAGCCCAGCTGGTGGAGGCCACAGTGGTTGAGAGCGGGCTCCTGTGCTCTGGGCCCTGGCAACAGAGCGGGACTCTGACTCAAAATAATAACAACCACCACCACAACCACAGGCCGGGCTGAGGGGCTCAGCCAGGCATTCTGGTTCTTCAGAGGTGCAGGCGAGTGGACAGCCTGACCTGCGAGTTTGACACCAGCCCAGGTCACAGGGTGAGACCTCATCACAGACATCAAAAATAAATCCAAAGATAAGCTGGGCATGGTGGTTCAGGGCTGAGGTTCCAGCCACTCAGTGGGCCAAGATGGGAGGATCACCTGAGCAGGGCTGGTGAAGTCCGTGATGTCTGTGACTGTGATCCTGCTCTAAGGTCTGGGTGAGAGAGCAGAATTTCAACACCAAATAATACTAATCACCACCACTGCCATGACCACCATCCCTGCCACCCAGGGCGAATAGTCATCCTCAGGGATGGGATAGGAAAAGGCACGTTCCCACCTGTCTTTGTGGGTGGTTTCAAAGTTGACCTCTGGGCAAGTCCTTCCCATGCCTTTGGCCACGTGTCCCAGAAGTCTTACCTCCACCCTCCACACTCATGTCCCACAGCCAAGACACCTGTGAGCTCAAGGAAAAGACTGCCCTGAGTTAGGGGGCCAACAGGCATAAAGTGAACAAAGAAGTCCAGCAATGCTGCAGCCAGCCCAGGTTCCAGTCACCCGGTCTGCCTGCTTTGGGTGGGGGAAGGGACCCTTCCTCTCTCGATCACTCCATCTTCCCACAGCCATGTGTACCTTTCCCTGTGGAGCCTTGGACGCCCGTCGTGACACACGTTGAAAGTGTCTTTTTTGTCATCGGAGTCTCTGACAGCTAGGCTGGGTCACAGCAGCATGATCCTGGCTTCTGGGGCCTCAACCTGCAGGGCTGAGGTAGTCCTCCTGCCTCGGCCCCTGAGCAACCTGGACTCTGGGGTCGGCCATGTCTGACTCGATTTGGGGGCCCTCTTGCTGAGGTGAGGTCTGGTCACATTGCCCAGGCTGGTCTCTGACCCTGGGGACACAGGGAGCCTCCCACCTTGGCCTCCTAGTGCCTGGGATTGATGGCCATGAACCACAGTGCCAAGCCTGTACTTGCACGTGCTGTCAGTGGGGGCGACACAAAGGCAAGCCACAGGACATAGGCCACCACATTCCGTGTAGCCCCGATGTGTGCGCCACCATGTGTGACTCAGTGCTTGTTTTCTGGAGAGTGACGAGCTCTCACTACTTGGCCCAGGCTGGTCTCAAAATTCCAGGCTGCAGCAGTCCCATGCCTCAGCCTCCCAAAGCCACAGCCCAATTTTCTGCTGATCTACCCTCTTTTGAGATTTCTAGGCCCAAGCCTGGGGCTTCCTTACCAAATGATCTCTGTCTGTTAACAATGATCCCAACTACATACACAAATGGATGCTTTTCTTTTTTTCCGTTTTTCCTTTTTGTCTTTGAGTCAGAGTCTCACTCTTTCACCCAGACTTTATGGTGGTGGCTCTCTCCCAGCCACCGCAGCCTCAGCCAGTCAGGCTCCAGTGAATTTTTCATCAGCTTTCTGAGGAGCTGGAATGACAGGCACACTCGACCACACACAGCTCATTTGGGATGGAGGGCAGAGACAAGGTCTCGCCGAGTTGCCTGGATGGTTCTTGGCCACTGGTTCATGCCAGCTCCTGGCCTGGCCTCCCAAAGTACTGGGATGATGAAGCTGTGCCCCCAAGCCTGGCCTCGATCATTCATCAAAAATGAACCAGAAGGCTTGGTGCGGTAGCCATTCCTGGAACCCCAGCACTCTGGGAGTCAGAGATGGGAGGATGGCTGGAGCCAAAAAGACCAAGGCCAGCCCAGGCCACACAGGGCAACTCTGTCTTCACACCAATCTAAACAAGGAGTCTGGGGTCCAGGGTCCCATCGTTATGGCCACTCCAGAGGCTGAGGTGAGAGGATCACCGCAGCCTGTGAATTCAAGCCTGGCAGTGAATGACGGTCTTATCCCCGGGCCCCTCCAGGGCCACAGAGTCAGACCCTGTCTCCAAAAACATCAGAATCATACACAGAGTCTCAAGTGTGCGTGGTGTGTTCACAGGGTGACTGACTTTAGAGTCAGGAATCACGGGTTTGGGGAGGAAGAAATTTTCCCAGGTGAGGGATGTTTTTCTGGCCTTTCTTGGTGGAAGGTCCTCGTTGCTGAGTGGGATGGTCGGCCTGACAGGGGCACATTTCTCACCTTGTAGAGAAAAGCCAGCACTAACCTGACCAGGGAGCCTTGGGGGCTCCTGAACCAAAGCTGGGGCAGCCATTGGGGAGATTAGGAGCTAGAAGGTGCCAAACTTTGGGAACCTGCACATGTGGCGGAGTGGGGGAGAAGGACTGAGGACAGAAGGTTTGCAGGAGAATGAATTGCTTTCTTTCTTTTCCTCTCTCTCTCTTTTTTTTCCTCAATAGGTGGCCCTGGATGCTCTCAAACTGCCCAACTTGGGCCTTCCTGCTGTGATCACAGATTTTCCATTTGGTTGACATCCTCGCCTTCCTGTCTGGTCTTGAACTCTGGTTCTGAGGTGATCCTCCCGCCAGGCCTGCCCTCACTCAAGGTTTTCTGGAATTTTCTTGGGGTCGAGGTGGGGGATTTCTATGGTTGAGCCTGGTACCAGCTCCCAGGCTCCGCCTATCTTCCCGTCTTGGCCACCCTGAGTGCAGAGAAGACAGGCGTGGGTTGCCTGATCGCCCCACACCAAGGTTTGAGAGTCACCTCCTTCCTTTGCCCAAGGCAGGCCTTAGGAGGAGCAACCGGGTCCACCCTCTAGAATGAGGGAGATTGAGGGGTGGCTGCCCTAGCAAAGACATGCCTCTGCCCCATGCACTCACCAGAGCGGGCTTGGTGGGCGGTTCCAACTACCCTCTCCAGGGTCCCAGGTCATCTGAAGGGAATGGACTTTTGCAGTGGGACCCCGAGAGTGGTGTGAAGGTTGGCACGGGGCTCACACCTTTCACTCTGGTGATTTGGAGGACGAGGTGAGAGGATGGCCTGAGCCTCCATTTTCAAGACCATCCCGGGCACCTTGGCGAGACCTCTTCTCTACAAAAAAACAACAAAATGAGCCAAGCATGGTGCTGCACACATGTCATTCCGGGCACTTGGGAGGCCACGGTGGGAGGACTGGAGGATTGCTGGAGCCCAGCTGGTGGAGGCTGTGGTGGCTGAGAGCAGGCCCCTGCAATCCTTCCTGGCCAATGGGGCAGGACTCTGAATCAGAATAAAAATACCAACCACTGCCACCACAACCAAAACCCAGGCTCAGGGGCTCAGACTGGCATGCCAACCCTTCGAAGGCCTGACGAGTGGTTAGCCTGAGTCTGCGGGTATAAGACCAGCCTGGGACACTGGGTGAGACCTCGTCTGGGCCATCAAAAATAAATCCAAGGGTTTGCCAGTGTGGTTGTGCAGGACTGTGGATCCAGACACTCGTGGTGCCAATGCAGGAGGGTCACCTGAATCCGTCAGGTGGAGTCCACTGTGGTTGTGAGCATGCCCCTGCACTCTGGACTGCATGACAGAGCAGGATTCCGACTCCAAATAATAATAATCACCACCTCCGCCACCACCAGGACCCTTGCCACCCAGTGCGAGGAGTCACCCTCAGGGATGGGAGAGGAAAAGCCACTTTCCTGCCTTTCTTTTGCAGGAGGTTTCAAAGGTGGCCACTAGGCATGTCAATTCCATACCTTCAGCCATGCATCCCAGAAAGCCTGCCTCCACTCTCCACACTCATGCCCCACAGCAAAGATGCGTGTGAGCTCATGGAACGGATGGTCCCGAGCTATGGCAGCCATCAGGCACAGAGCGATCAAGGTGGTCCGGCAACGCCAGGGCCAGTCTAGGTCCCAGTTGCCCAGTCTGCCAACTTCGGGTGGGAATAGGGCCTCTTCCTCTCCCAATCACTCTCTCATTCACTGCCCACGCAGAAGTTTCCCTGGGAAGTCGTGGACGCACATCATGATGTACGTGGGAGGTGTCTTTTTTTTCACCAGAGTCTCTGTGGTGCTGGGGTGTGGCACCACAATGTGGGCTCCTGGGGCCTTGACCTGAGGAGCACAGGCGGTCCTCCTGCCTCAGCCCACATGCAGCTGGGACTCCGTGTGCCACCACACCTGACTCGATTTTGAGGATCTCTCTCTGAGACAAGATCTGGACATGTTGCCCAGCCTAGTTTCCAACCCCAGGACTCAGGTCACCTCCCATCGAGTCCTCCTATGGCACATGTGTGATGGCCGTGAGCCATGGTGCCTGGCCTGGACTCACACTTGCTGTTGGTAAGTGTAAGTGTGACACTAAACCTCATCCCAGGATGGAGTCCACCGCATCCTGTGTAGCTGGGACCGTGGGTGCCACCATGTGCAACTTGAGTGTTTCCAATCCGGGAAGTGATGAGGTCATGCTACATGACCCAGACTGGCCTCAAACACCTGGACTCCGGCAGTCCACTGCCTTGGCATGCCAAAGCCATAGACTGATTGTCTGCTGATCATCCGTCTTTTGAGAACTCTACAACCAAGTCTGTGGCCTCCTTCCCCAATGATCTCTGTCTTTTCACAATGATCTCAACTCTATACACAAACGGATGCTCTTCTTTTCTTTCCTTTTATTTTCTATTGTTTTAGTCGGAGTCTCACTCCTAGACCAGGCTGGAGGGTGGTGGCTCGTTCCCAGCCAGCACAACTTTGGTCCACTGGGCTCCAGCGAGCCACCCCTGACAGGCCTTCCAAGAAGCCAGAATGACAGGTGTATGCCAAATGCCCGGTTCAGTTGGGATGGAGGGTATATACGAGGTCTCACCAAGTTGTCCGGGCTTGTCTCAGACCTACTGGCTCGGACCAGCTGCTGGCCTTGCCCATCCAAAATACTGGGATGAAGAGGTGGAACCCCCGAGACCAGCCTCGATCCTTCATCAAAAATGAACTGGAAGGCTAGGCGTGGTGACCCACACCTGCAATCCCAGTGCTCTTGGAGGGTGAATTGGGAGATGACTGTAGCCGAGGAGATATAGGCCAGCCTGGGCCACTCAAGGAGAACCCATCTCTGCACCTTTCCATATAGGGGGCCTGGGGTTGTGGTGCCCATCGTCCCGGACACTCCAGAGGCTTAGGCAGGAGGACCACCAGAGCCCATGATTTTGAGGCTGGCGGTGAATGAGGGTCATGTCCCTGGGCCTCAGCGTGGGCCCCAGAGTCAGACCCTGTCTCCAAAGTCTTCAGAATGGTGCACAGATTCTCAACAGCGTGTAGGGTGTTCAAAGGGTGACTGGCTTTAGAACCAGATAAAATAGGACATGGGGGGTAAGAAATGTCCCCAGTGAGGAATGTGTCCCCAACATTTCTTGGCATAAGGTCCTCATTGCCAAGTCAGAGGGCCTGATTACCTGGGGCACATTTGTCACCTAGGAGAGGAGAGCTGGCAGAAACCCAGCTAGGGAGCATCTGGAACTCCCACACCAAAGCCCCTTCCTCTCCCGGGGGGCAAGCCATTGGGGGTGGTTGGGGCTGGAAGGTGCTAAGCTTGGAGGACTCTCCTATGAGGGGTCATCAGGGGGGAAGGACTGAGGACAGAAGGTTTACAAGTGAATGGATTTTTTTGTTGACTTAGAATCTCTTTCTTTCTTTCTTTCTTTCTTTCTTTCTTTCTTTCTTTCTTTCTTTCTTGCTTGCTTCCTTTCTTCCTTCCTTCCTTCCTTCCTTCCTTCCTTCCTTCCTTCCTTCCTTCCTTCCTTTCTTTCTTTCTTT
>NW_007260841.1:0-11176 GCF_000164805.1 Carlito syrichta
CCAGGTACGTCTGACCCACACCTTTGGCAACGCAACCCAGAAGGCCTGCCTCCACCCTCCATACTCATGTTCCATGGCAAAGACATGTGTGAGGTCATGGAACAGATGTCCCCTTGTTGGGGTCTCCATCAGGCAATGAGCGATCAAGGTGGTGTGTCAAGGGCACGGCCAGTCCAGGTTCTGGTTGCCCAGTCTGCCACTTAGCACAGGGGGAGGGCCCCTTCCTTCCAGATCACTCCATCGTCCCCCACCTATGCTGACCTTTCCCTGGGGAGCCGTGGATGCCCAATGTGATGTACATGGCAGCCGTCTTTTTTGTTGTCAGAGTCTCTGTTGGATGGACTGAGGTGTGGCAGCATCATCATGGCTCCTGGGGCCTTGACCTGTGGAGCTCAGAGTGTCTTCCCACCTGGCCCCCGAGCAGCTGGCACTCCAATGGCTACTGTGCCTTACTCGATTTTGGGCATCTCTTGCTGATACGAGGTCCGGCCATGGTGCCCTGACTGGGCTCCAAATCTGGGGTTCAGGGAGCCTCATGCCTTGGAATCACAGTGTGCGGGCCTAACAGCTGTAAGCTCTGATCCTCAGCCTGAAGTTGAACGTTCTGTTGGCAGGGGCAACACAAAGGAATGCCCCTTGATGGAGGCCACCGAATCCCATATAGCTGGGACAAAGGGCTCCACCAGGTGCAATTCCAGTTTTTGTGTTCTGGGGAGTGAAGAGATCTCACTATGTGGCCCAGGGTGGTCTCGAACTCCTGGGCTCCAGCAGTCTCCCACCTCAGCTTCCCAAAGCCACAGCCTGATTGTATGCTGATCCACCATCTTTTGAGAACTCTTGGGCCTCCTTCCCAAATGATCTCTGCTCATGATTATCCCAACTCCATACACAAATGGATGCTATTCTTTGTTTTTCCCTTTTTTCATTTTCTCTTTGAGTTGGAATCACACTATTTTGCCCAGCTTGATGGATAGTGACTCGCTTACGTCCACCACAGCCTTGGCCTGTTGATCTCCTGTGAGGCTTTCCCCTGCCTTCTGAGGAGCTAGAAATACAGGCGCATGCCACCACGCCTGTCTCATTTGTGATAGAGGGTAGAGATGAGTCTCTCCGAGGTTCTGGGGGGGGACTTGGCTCACGGGCTCGGTCCAGCCACTGGCCTCAGCCTCCCAAAGAGTTTGGATGATGAGGCTGAGCCCCAGGGTCTGGTTCATAAATGAACCAGAAGGTCTGGTGTGGCGGCCCATGTTTGGAATCCCAGTGCTCTGGGAGACCAAGGTGGGAGGATGGCTGGAGCCCAGGATACCAAGGCCAACAGGGGACACGTAGGGAGACCCTGTTTCCACACCCATCAAAACAGGGGGTCTGGGGTAATGGTGCCCATGGTCTCATCCACTCTGGAGGCTGAGGTGGGAGGATTGCTGGAGCCCACGATTTCGAGGTTAGTGGTTAATGACAGTCATGTCCCTGGGCCCCAGCCTGAGCCACAGAGCCAGACTCTGTCTCCAAAAACATCAGAATCGTACTCAGATTCTCAACTGGGTGGGGTGTGTTTACAGGGAAACTGGCTTTAGAGCCAGGAAAATTTGGATTGGGGAAATAAATCGTCCCTGGGTGAGTAATGTGTCCTTGGCCTTTCTTGGCAGAAGGTCCTCATTGCTGAGTTGGATGGTCAGCCTGCCTGGGGTGCATTTCACACCTCAGAGAGGAGAGCCCCCAGGAACCCAGCCAGGGAGTCTTGGGAACCCCGGCATGAAAGCGAGGGCAGCCATTGGGGTGGTTGTGGTTGAAAGATGCCAAGCTTGGGGAACATTCACATTTGGGGGGGGAGAAGGACTAGGGCAGAATATTTGCAAGAGAATGGATTTCTTTCTTTCTTCCTTTCTTCCTTCCTTCCTTCCTTTCTTTCATTCTTTTCTTTTCTTTCTTCACTAGGTTGCCCATCCTGCTCTCAAACTGCCGAACTTGAGCCATCCTAATGGCCTGGGCTTCCCGAACTGCTGCGATCACAGGTTTTACATTTGGATGACATCCTCTTTTTCTTTCCTGGTCTTGAACTGTGGACCGGAGACCATCCTCCTTCTGAGGCCTGCCCTCACCCATAGTTTTCTGGGTTTTGCTTGGGGTCGAGGTTGTGGTTTGCTATGGTGTCCAGCCTATTCTCATGCTCTCAATTCCGTCCATCTTTCTGTCTCGGCCTCCTCAAGTGCTGGGAGACAGACGTGAGTTGCCTGGATGTCCCCACCCACCAAAGGTTTGATAGTCACACCCTCCATTTCCCTGAGGCTCTCCCAGGGAGCTGTGAGTGGATCCACCCTGGGGAAAAAGCTGAGGGGAGTGGTGGTCACCCTGGCAGAGACACATCCATGTGCCAAGCCCTCCCCCCAATGGAGGACTCGGCAGGTGAATCCAGCTTCCCACTTTGGGGTCCCGGGTCCATGGAAGGGAGAGGGGCCAAGAGTGGAGTGGTGGCCAAGAACTGGGAGGCTCACGTCTGTCATCATGGTGCTCTGGTAGGTTGAGGATAATGGATGGATCTGAGCGATCATATTGGACACCAGCCTGGGCACCTTGGAGAGACCTGTCTCTACAAGAAGTCAAAGAAATGAGCTCAGCTTGTTGGCAGAGGCCTTTCGTTGTGGCCACTTGGAAGCCCATGGTGGAAGGATCGCCGAAGCCCAGCTGGTGGAGGCTGTGGTGGCTGACAGCAGGCCCGGGCACTCTGGTCTGAGTGACAGTGCAGGAATCCAACTCAGAATAATGATACCAACCACCACCATCACAACACCAAAAGTCCAGGCTCAGGGCTCAGCATGGCATTGCTGTCTTTCAGAGGCCCAGGCATGTGATGGACTGAGACTGTGGATTCAACACCAGCCTGGGATATGGGTGAGATCTCGTATCGTCAATCATAGATAAATCCAAAGATTAACCTGGTTTGGTGGCACAGGCCTCTGGTTACAGCTAATATGTGGACCGATGTGGGAGGATTACCTGAGCCAGGCAGGAGAAGTCCACAGTGGCCGTGAGCATGCCCCTGTGCTCCGGTCTTAGAGTGTGAGATTCAGACACCAAATAATAATAACCACCACCACCATCATCACCACCCCTGCCACCCGATGCAAGGTGTCACCCTCAGGGATGGGAGAGGAAAATGCACTTTCTGGACTGTCGTTCGTGGGAGGTTTCAAAGGTGGCCACAAAGCACTTCCACCCTGCTCCTTCAGCCATGCACCCTAGAAGGCCTTCCTCCACCCTCCACATTCATGTCCCACAGGAAAGACGTATGTGAGCACATGGAACAGATGGGCCTAGTTAGGGTGATCTTCCGGCAAAAGTGTCAAGGCGGATCAGCAAGGCTGTGGTCAGCCCAGGTTCCTGTCACCCTGTCTTCCACCTTTGGGCGTGGGGAGGGCCTCCTCCTCTCCTGATCACTCCATCAACCCCGCCCACACAAACCTTTCCCTGGGGAGCCAGGGATGCCCATATTGATGGATGTGGGAGGTTTCTTTTTTGTCAACAGAGTCTCCGTTGGCCAGGCTGGGGCACAGCATCATGCTCGTGGCTCCCAGGGCCTCGACCTGTGGGGTTCAGGGTTGTCCTCCCACCTTGGCACCGAGCAGCCAGGACCCCGGGGTCCATCATGCCTGACTCGATTTTGGGGACTTCTCACCGAGGTGAGTTCTGGCCAAGTCACTCAGGCTGGTCTCCAACCCCTAATCTCAGGGAGCCTCCTGCCTCAGCCTCCCAAGGTGTGGGGCTGATATCTGTGAGCCACGGTGTCCAGCCTGGTCTCACACGTTCTGTTGGTGGGGGTGACACAAAGGAACACCCCTGGATGGAGACCACTCCTACCCGTGAATCTGGGACCATGAGTGCCACCATGTGTGACACCAGTGTTTGAACTCTGGGGAGCAACAAGGTTTCACTATGTGGCCCAGGCTGATCTTGACCTCCTGGACTCCAAACGGGCCCCCAACATGGCCTCTCAAAGCCACAGCTGATTGTCTGGCAATCCATCATCTTTCAGGAACTCTAGGCCCAAGGCTACGGCCTCCTACCCAAATGACCTCTTTTTTTTCACAGTGATTCCAAAACCATACACAAATGAATGATCTTTTTTTTTTTCCTTTTTTCCTTTGAGTCGGTGTCTCACTCCTTTGCCCAGGCTGGAGGGTGGTCACTTGCTCCCGGCCACCCCAGCCTCGGCCCACCAGGCTTCAGCAAGCCTTTTCCTGGTCTTCCAAGGAGCCAGACCTACAGGCATGCACCGCCATGCCCAACTCATTTTGGATGGAGGGTAGAGACGAGGTCTTACCTGGTTGCCCAGGTCAGAGTGTTGGTCTGCTTGGGGCACAATTTCTCACCTTGGAGAAGTAAGTCAGCATAAACTGGTCAGGGAGAAACAGGAACTCCTGCACCACTGTGGGGGCAGCCATTGGGGGGTTGGGGCTGGAACATGCTGAGCTGGGGGACCCTCACATGTAGGAGAAGGGCAGAAGGTTGGCAGGAGAAAGGATTTCTTTTTCTTTCTTTCTTTCTTTCTTTCTTTCTTTCTTTCTTTCTTTCTTTCTTTCTTTTCTTTCTTTCTTTCTTTGTTTTCTGCTTTCTCCCTCTATTTATCCTCACTACGTAGTCCTGGCTGCTCTCACCACCAAATTCAAGCCATCCTCTCAGCTGGGGTTTCCCAAAGAGTTTCATCACAAGCTTTCCATTTGGTCGACATCCTGGTCTTCCTGCCTGGCCTTGAAATCTGGGCTGGAGGCAATCTCCCACCAAGGCCTGCCCTCATCCAAGGTTTTCTGGGTTTTTCTTGGGGTAGCGGTGGGGGCTTGCTATGGTGTTCAACCTGGTCTCAGTTCCCGGGATCCAGCCATCTTCCCATCTTGGCCTCCTCAGGTGCTGAGTAGACAAGCCTGAGTTGCCTGGCTGGCCCCCTTCTGATGGTTTGAGTCACACCCTACCTTTCCCTGAGGTAGCTCATGGGAGGAGCAAGTGTGTCCACCCTGGGGATTGCAGAGAGTGGAGTGGTGGGTGCCCCAGTGCCTTTGGCGATGCATCACAGAAGGCCTTCCTTCACCCTCCACAATTGTGCCCCACAGCAAAGCCCCTTGAGAGCTCATGGAACACATGGTCTCAAGCTAGGACGGCAATCGATCACAGAGTGATCAAGGCAGTCTGGCAAGGCTGCAGCCATCCCAGGTTCTGGTTGCCCAGTTCTGCCTCCTTTGGGCATGGAGAATGCCCCTTCCTCTCCACATCACTCCATCATCCCCCACCCATGAGGACCTTACCCTGGGGAGTTGTGGACACCCATCATGATGCAAGTGGGAGGCATCATTTTTGTCACAGGAGTCTCTGTCGGCCAGGCTGGGGTTTGGTGGAACGATTGTGGCTCCTGGGGCCTCAACCTGATGGGCTCATTTGTTCCCCCTGCCTTGGTCACTGAGCATCTGGGTCTCCGGGGGCCACCATGCCTGACTCAATTTTGGGGACCTCTCGCTGAGATGAGTTCTGGCCATGTTGCCCAGCTGGTCTCCCAACTTGGATCACAGGAAGCCTCCTGACTTGGCCTCCAAGGGCGTGGGGCCCATGGTCATGAACCAAGGTGCCTGGCCTGGACTCGCACGTGCTGTCGGCGAGGGCCATGCAAAGGCATGCCATGGGATGGAGAACACTGCCTCCTTTGTAGCTGGGAACATGTTCTACATCATGTATGACTCGAGTGTTTGCATTATGGGGAGAGACGAGGGCTCCCTAGGTGGCCCAGGCTGGCCTCAAACTCACGGGCTCCAGCAGTCCCATGCCTTGGCCTCCTCAACCATGGCCCTAATGTCTGCCAATCCACCATCTTTTGGGAGCTCTATGCCCAAGGCTGCGGTCTCCTTCTCCAATGATCTCTGTCTCTTCACGATGATCCCAACTCCATACTCTATACTTCTTTTCTTTCCTTTTTTGGGGGGGTTGGAGTCTCTCTGCATTGCACAGATGGGAGGGCGGTGGCTCGCTCCTGTCCAATGCAGCCCCGACCTGATGGGGTCTGGTGAGCCTTCCCCTGGGCCTTCAAAGGAGCTGGAATGACAGGCCTGCATGACCATTTAGGTATGTCTCAGACTCTCAGACACCTGGGCTTGGGCCAGCTGCTGACCTCAGTCTCCCTAAGTGCTGGGATGATGAGGTTCAGCCCTCGAGCCTGTCCTCAATCTTCATTGAAAATGAACCAGAAGACTGGGCGTGGCAGCCCCTACTTGAAATCTCAGCACTCTGGGAGGCCCAATCGGGATGATGACTGTAGCCCAGGAGCTCAAGGCCAGTCTGGGCCATGCAGGGAGACCCTGTCTCTGAACTCATCCAAACAGGGGTTCTGGGGTTGTGGTGCCTGTTGTCCTGGGCACTCCAGGCTGAGGCGGGAGGATCTCTGGAGTCCACAATTTCGAAGCTGGTGGTGAATGATGGTCATGTCCCTGGGACCCAGCCTTGACCACAGAACCAGACCTTTCTCCAAAATCATGAGAATTTTTCACAGATTCTCAACTGCATATGATGTTTTCAAAGGGCAATTGGCTTTAGAACCAGAAAAAATGGGACTGGGAGGAAGAAATGTCCTCGGGTGAGATATGTGTCCCCAACCTTTTTTTGGCATAAGGTCCTGATTGCTGACAGAGAGCCAGCCTGCCTGGGCCACATTTCTCACCTCAGAGAGGAGAGCTGGCAGGAACCTGGCCAGGGAGCCTCGGGAACTCCCACACCAAAGCGGGGGCAGCCATTTGTGGAGGGTTGGGGAGGGAAGGAGCTGAGCTTGGGGGTGGAGCCATGGATGCCAGTCATAACACATATGGGAGGCGTCTTTGGAGTCTCCATTGGCTGGAATGAGTCACGGCTGCACAATTGTGTCTCCTGGGCTCTCAGTCTGCAGTGCTCAGGTGGTCCTCCCTCCTTGGCCGCCAACCATCTGGGATTCAAGGGGCCACCACGCCTGGCCCGATTTTGGGGACCTCTCACTGAGACGAGGTCCGGCAACATTGCCAGGGCTCGTCTCTAACCCCTGGACTCAGGCAGCCTCTCTCCTCGACTGCCCAGGGTGCGGGGCTGAAGGCTGTAAACCACAGTGAATGGCCTGGACTCACGCATTCTGTTGGCTGGGGCAACACAAAGGAATGCATTTGGATGGAGGCCACTGCATCTCAGAATTACAGGCATGCCCCAACACACCTGGCTCATTTGAGATGGAGTGTAGAGACACAGTCTAAAAGATTTGCCTAGGTGCATCTCAGCCCACGTGCTATAGCTGGCCACTGGCACCAGCTTCCAAAGTGCTGGGATGATGAGGCTGAGCACACGAACCCTGTCTCAATCCTTCATCGAAAATGAACCAGAATGCCTGGTGCAGGGTCCCATGACTGGTATCCCAGTGCTCTTGGAGGCCAAGGCTGGAGGATGACTCGAACTCAGGAGCCCAAGTTCAGCCCAGGCCATGCACACATCCAAACAAGCAGGTCTCGGGTCGAGGTGCCAGTTGTCCCATACACTTTGTAGCCTGAGGATAGGGTATCACGAAAGCCCACAATTTTGAGGTTGGTGTAGAATGATGGTCATGTCCCCGGGTCCCGGCCTGGGCCACAGAGCCAGACCCTATCTCCAAAAACATCAGAATCGTACACAGATTCTCAACTGAGCATGGTGTGTTCACAGGGTGACTGGCCTTAGAGCCATAAAAAATGGGATTGTGGGGAAAGAAATGTCCCCAGGTGAGGGGTTCATCCCTGGCCTTTCTTGGTGGAAGGAACTCATTGACGATTCAGAGGGTAGCCTGCCTGGGGCACATTTCCCACCTTGAATAGGAGAGCTGGCAAGACCCGCCCAAGAATCTGGAAAATCCCACACCAAGGTGGGAGCTGCCATTGGGGGGGTTGGGGCTGGAAGGTGCCAAGTTTGGGGAACCCTAACATGTGGAGGGGCAGGGGCGAAGGACTGAGGGCCGAAGGTTTGCAGGAGAATTATATTTATTTATTTATTTATTTATTTATTTATTTATTTTCTTTCCTTACTAGGTTGCCAGGCTGCTTTCAAGCCATCCAATTTGGGCCATCCTCTCGGCCTGGTCCTCTAAAACTGCAGTGATCACAGGCTTTCCATTTGGTTGACATACTGGTCTTCCTGCCTGGTCTTCCTGCCTGGTCTTGAACTCTGGGCCAGAGGCGAACCTCCTGCTAAGGCCTGCCCTCACCCAAAGTTTTCTGGATTTTGCTTGGGACTTGCTATGGTGTCCATCCTGGTCTCGAGCTCCCGGGCCAGGACATCTTCCCATCTAGGCATCCGCGAGTGCTGAGGAGAGAGGTTTGAGTTGCCTGGGTGGTCTACAGCCGACAGTTTGAGAGTCCTGCAGGCCCTGAGTGGAGTGAGTGGGTCCACCCTAGGAAACAAGGCCTGTGGAGGCTTGGGGACCCCGGTGGAGACACATCCCTGTGCAGGAGCTCCCTCGAGGTGGGAACAGTGGGCGACTCCAGCTGCCCACTCCAGAGTCATGGGTCATCGGAATGGAGCAGTCTTGCGGTGGGGCCTTGAGAGAGATGTGAAGGCTGGGTGTGTGGGCTCACGCCTGTCATCCCAGCACTTTGGGAGGGCGAGGTGAGAGCATGGCCTTAGTCCTCGGGTACGAGGCAAGACCTCGTCTTACAAGAAACAAACAAAATAGTCTGAGTGTGGTGGCAGATGCCTGTCGTTCTGGCCACTTGGGAGGCTGCAATGGGAGTATCGCCAGAGCCCAGTCAGTGGAGGCTGTGGTGGCCAAGAGCGGGACCCTCCACTCTGACCTGGGTGAACGATGGGGACTCTGACTCAGAATAATAATACCAACAACCACCACAACTACAGGCCAGTCTCTGGGGCTCAGCCTGGCATCCCAGCCCTTCAGAGTCCCAGGCAAGTGAACAGCCTGAGCCTGTAGATTTGACACCATCGTGGGACACAGGGAAAGACCTCGTCTCGGACATCAAAAATAAATCCAAAGATTAGGCAGGTGTGGTGTCACAGTGCTGTGGTTCCAGCTACTTGGTGTGGGAAGAGGAGGAAGGATCACCTGAGCCCAGGAGGTGGAGTCCGCAGTGGCCGTGAGCATACCCCTGTGCCTCAGCCTGTGAGATAGAGTGGTATTCTGACCCCAAATAATAATCACCACAAAATCACCACCAGCACCCCTGCCACCCAGCGTGAGAATTCACCCTCTGGGATGGGAGAGGAAAATGCACTTTCTGCCCTGTCATTCACGGGAGGTTTCAATGGTGGCCACCGGGTATGTCAATCCCATGTCTATGGCCATGTGCCACAGAAGGCCTGCCTCCACCCTCCACACTCGTGCCCCATGGCAAAGACTTGTATGAGCTCAAGGAACATAATGCCCAACTTATTGTGGCCATCGGGAACAGAGTGATCAAGGTGGACCGGCAATGCGGTGGAGAGCCCAGGTTCCGGTCACCCAATCTGCCACCTTCAGTCGGGGAGAGGGCCCTAACCTCTCCCGATCACTCCTACATCCCCCACCCACATGGATCATTCCCTGAGAGCCATGAACACCATTCATGACACATGTGGGACATGTCTTTTTTTCGCCAGAGTCTTCTTCACTCATTTTGGGGCATGGTGGCACAATCATGGTTCCTGGGGCCTCAAACTGACGGACTCAGGTGGTCTTCCCGCCTCGCCCCACGAGCACCCAGGACTCCGGGGGCCAAAATGCCAGACTCGATATTGGGGACCTCTCAACCAGATGAGGTCTGGCCACATTGCCCAGGCTGGTCTCTAACCCCTGGGCTCAGACAGCCTACCACCTCGGCCTCCCAGGTCACGGAGCTGGTGACTGTAAGCCATGGTGCCTGGCCTGGACTTGCATGTTCTGTTGGTGGGGATGTTGCAAAGGAATGCCCCGGAAAGGAGGCCACTGCATCCCATGTATCTGTGACCATGGGCACCACCACGCGTGACTCCAATGTTTGCTTCCAGGGAGCGATGGGGACTCGCTACATGGCCCAGACTGGTCTTGAAGTCCCAGGTTCCAGCGGTCCCCCACCTTGGCCTCACAAAGCCACAGCCTGATTGTCTGCTGATGCACCATCTTTTGGGAACTCTAGTCCCAAGGCTGCACCTCCTTCCCAAATGATCTGTCTGTTTACGATGATCCCAAATCCATACAAATGGGTGATCTTCTTTTCTTACCTTTATTCCTTTTTTTCTTTGAATTGGGTCTAACTCTGTCGTCCAGGCTCGCTCCCAGTCAGCACATCCTCGGCCTGATGGGGTCCAGTGAGCTTGTCCCCAGACCTCCGAGGAACAGAAATGACAGGTGTGAGCCACCACGCCCACCTCATTTGGGATGGAGGGTAGAGTCGAGGTCTCATTGAGTTGTGGGTGGGTCTTGGCTTTCATACTCAGGCCATCCACTCTTCTTGGCCTCTCAAAGATCTGGGATGATGAGGCTGAGCCCCCAAGCTGGCCTCGATCCTTTGTCAAAAGTGAACCAGTAGGCTGAGCATAGTAGACCACACCTGAGATCCCAGGGCTCTGGGAGGGGAAGGCAGGAGGATGGCTGTAGCCCAGGAGCCCAAGGCCAGCCCAGTCCATGCATGGAGACTCAGTCACCGCACTCATCCAAGCAGGAGTCTGGGGTCAATATGTTCATTGTCCCAGCCATTCCGGAGACTGAGACTGGAGGATCACTGAAGTCTGTGATTTCGAGGGTCATGGGGAATGACGTTTGTGTCAGCCCAGGCCTGGCCTGCTGACCTGTATCCAAAAACATCGGAATCGTACACAGATTCTCATCTGTCCATGGTGTGTTCACAGGGCGACTGGTTTTAGAGCCAGGAACAATGGGATTGGGGGGGATATAATGTCCCCGGTTGACGAATGTGTCCCTGGCCTTTTTTGGCAGAAAGTCTTTCTTGTCAAGTCGGATGGTCAGCCTGCCTGGGGCACATTTCTGACCTCGGAGAGGAGAGCTGGCAGGATCCTGGCCAGGGAGCCTCGGCAACTCCCACACCAAAGCGGGGGCACCCATTGGGGTGGTTGGGACTGGAAATTCCCAAATGTGGGACCCTCACATGTGGAGGGGCAGGGGGGAAGGACTGAGGGCAGACCTTTTGCAGGAGAATGGATTTCTTTCTTCTTTCCTTCCTTCCTT